>NC_069505.1:99707414-99997963 GCF_027579735.1 Bombina bombina | reverse complement strand
AAATGGTCTGGTCACTAAGGGGTTAAAGGGATACTGAACCAATTTTTTTTATTTCGTTATTCAGATAGAGCATGCAATTTAAACAACTTTCTAATTTACCCCTACTTTACATTTTTCTTTTTTCTCTTGGTATCTTTATTTGAAGATTTGAAGCTTACATTTGAATGTAAGCTTACGAGCCAGCCCATTTTTGGTTCAGGACCCTGGTGTACATAGGTGCTGAACAAAAGATGGGCTGGTCGTAGCTTACATTCCTGCTTTTTTAAATAAAGATGCCAAGAGAACAAAGAAAATTGATAATAGGAGTAAATGAGAAAGTTGCTTAAAATTTGCATGCACTATTTGAATCATGAAAGAAAAAATGGGTTCAGTATCCCTTTAAGTTTACCTGTAGTGTAGAGATTACACTCCGACCTGATACCTCCCAATCTCTGATCCCTACCTGATCTCTCCAAAAGAGCTTGCTTCCCTCCCTCCCCCCCACTGGTAACCACCATCTTAGGTGCTGGCAGAAAGCCAATGTAAGTTTTAGTGTTTCTTTCTAATGACATGGTGAGTCCACAGATCATCTAATTACTATTGGGGATATTACACTCCTGGCAAGCAGGAGGGTGGCAAAGAGCACCACAGCAAAGCTGTTAAATATCACTCCCTTCCCTCCAACTCCAGTCTTTCTCTTTGCCTACGTTAGAGTAAGGAAGTGGTAAAGTTGGGTGTCTAAAAGATTCTTCAATCAAGATTTTATTATTTATTTTACAGTTACTAGTATGTGCTATTTTTCCTCTAGGGTGTAGCTGTAGTCCATTTCAGTCTCTTCAGTAGAGCATTGGTGGCTTTTAAGCAAAGGAACTTGTGGGACATAATTCTCAGTGTGCGTCCCTCATATTTAAATAAAAGTTGCTGCCCTTATTATTATTTTCCACAGGTCCATGTGAGGGAAAGGACCTCTCAAACTGTGAGCTGACTTGCTGCAAGGCAGATTATATTGAGGTAAGTGCTAACTTTATTTTCTTAAGCAGCTTTAAGGAAAAAACATGGCACTTTACTATTTCCTTGACAGGGATATTTAATACATACTCCTAGTGTTGTAAGGGGGATTATGTATGGCAGTTTTGCAGGCACTGGGAACTTGAGGAGAACTTGGCTCATTTTGGTGGTTTTATTATTCATTAATATGTCTACTCAGATGTTTTTTTGACACGCCCATGATGGGCGGGGCTTGTGTGAGGTAAAAATGTATCTCTTGCGTACTTGTTATTCGCTCACTTCCTGTATATGGAGGAGAGATATCTGCATCTTAACGTTTGTTTTCAAGTTTAATGGTTATTTGCTAGCCTGACATGTTCTGAAACAACTCCGGTTTGGATTCCGGTTTAAAGAAATATATATATAGTTTTCCTGCAAGGTAGGCACCTCAGCAAAGCTATAGCTGAGGTGTAGAGGTGTTAAGACGTTTTTTATTTCACAAATATATCTTTGAAAAATAAAGTAGTTTTATTGCATCAAAAATAAAGCAGTTTCGTTTTAAAATTTAATGAAACATTAACTTTTTTTTCCTTTATTAAAAATGTTCATAATTTAATTATTTAATTATTTATTTTTATTCTGTTATGATGGACCAGACTCTGTTGTAGATTACAGATGTCCTTTATGTTTGAATGCTAATATTGAACCACCAATTCCTTTTTGTTCCTCATGTGTGGAGAGAACTTTACATTTTAAGGATAGACTTTTTGAGCCAATATTGTTCTAAGACACATGCTGTCCAGGAGTCTTCTGACAATGTTCAAAATATGCTACAGTTTTCTCCTCAGGTGCCCCAAATTTTAGTACCAATTAATTCAGTGCCCTGCACTTCCTCTCAAGCTCCGGCTGGGGTCTCCTTGTAAGACATTGCTTCTCTCATGTCTTCTGCCGTTTCTGATGCGTGTCTGCTTTTCCCATGCTACAGGGAAAGCGCAAGAGGAAGTCTAAAGAATCAGTGCGTAAGGTGTCTGACTCGGTCGTGGCTATTCCGAATATTCCCTCTATGATCTGATGGGGGAGGATTCTTCGGTAGCATCTGAGGGTGAGATCTCAGATTCTGACAGTGTAATTCCTTCCTCTGATGCTGAAGTTGTATCCTTCAGGTTTAAGCTAGAACACCTCTGTTTACTACTCAAGGAAGTTTTGGCTACTTTGGACGACTCTGACAACTACTGTCATTGTCAACCCTAAAAAAATCTAGCAAACTTAACAAATATTATGATGTACCTTCCATGCTGGAATGTTTTCCCGTACCAGATCAGGCATTTTCCACTTTAGTTAAGACAACTACTATTCCCATAGAGGATAGCTGTTCTTTTAAGGATCCTATGGATAAGAAACTGGAGGGTTTTCTTAAGAAAATGTATGTTCACCAGGGGTTACAATGGCAACCTGCGGTGTGTATTGCTACCGTTTGAAGTGCGGCGGCATACTGGTTTGATGCGTTGTCTGATTCCAATTCAAACAGACACTCCCCTTGAAGAGATCCAGGACAGGATCAAGGCTCTTAAATTGGCTTAATTCTTTTATTTCTGATGCTTCCCTTCAGGTCATCAAATTGGGAGCAAAGATTTCTAGTTTTGCTCCGGTTACAGTGTATTGCAGTGGCGCCTTATCTGGATGACATTCTGGTTCAGGCCAGTCTTTCAACTAGCAATCTCCCACATGGAAGGGCGCACAGCAGGAAAATCCTTTTCTGGTGTAGTATGTCAGGTGAAAAAAAGGTGAATCGTTTTTTTTTTCCATGTATACGTGTTTCAGGAGCATAAAAAAATTGTGTTTATGTAAACTAAGTTTTTTAGTTATCATCCCTCATTCCCCTTCAAACTGAGAGGCCATAGAAATCCTTTCTGAGCAAGATAATAACCTCCCTTCCAAAACGGTTCATCTTCTGTTGGGGAGGAGAGGATTACATTGGAAAAGAAAAAACGTTTTTGGAGATTTGAGAGAACGGAGCTGCAATCCACAGTGGCTATATGCCACACAGTGTCTTATCCATACCTCATAGGAGTTGATGTTAATGCACGTGAGTGACCATTTGGCTTCTTTGTAATGAACACTTTTTTACCTGACATACTACACCAGAGGATGTGTTCGTGCTGTGCGCCCTTCCTCTTCTGTTCTAGATTTCCTTTTGGAGGATCTCCCCTTGCCCAGGTGAATTTCCTCAGTTTCCTACGGGATTAGGCTGTGAGTGAAGAATAATCCTTTTCCACTTTCCTCCCTCTATTCGTGACTGGGTATTTTGGGAATAAACAAGGAGACCTGCATTTACAGGACATTTCTGGTATTTCCTAATTTGGGTTCATTTTATCCTTAGCGCTGTATTTTCTCTATGTTTTATAATATATATATATATATATACATACATACATACACACACACACATACATACATACACACAAACATACATACATACATACATACATGTTTAGACATGTATTTATATGTTATCTCAATGTTAAGCTATTGCTTTTTTCCTTTTTTTCTAACATCTGAGACCTCATATCTTTAAGCCCTTATTACTTCTTTGTACAATATTTTTTTGTAATATTTTTTATTTAGTTTTGCGAAACAGTTAACTAGAGCTCTGAGGATGCGCTATCCCAACGAGCGATAACTTCAAATGCGCTCAATTGATCACGTTTACTTTCAATTTGTAATATGAGCCTGGTGCGTGCAAGCAAACACCAGGGATAAACCCCAAAATTACTTAGTTTAACACCTATTTTATTTCCTCAGAAAAGCATCTCCTCAGTCCTACAGGAGAAGGCTGAATTCCTCACCCAACAGGGGCGTATTTTGTCCTAGGCAAACAAGGCACTTGCCTAGGGCGGCAGATTGGAAGGGGGACAGCACCTTTTCTTTTTAATGACACGATGAGTCACGGATCATCTAATTACTATTGGGAATATCATTCCTGCCCAGCAGGAGGCAGCAAAGAGCACCACAGCAAAGCTGTTAAATATCACCTCCCTTCCCTCCAACCCCTGTCATTCTCTTTGCCTACGTTAGAGCAAGGAAGTTGGAAAGTTAGGTGTTAGGAAAAGATTCAAGCAAGATTTTATTATTTTTTAAGCGGTGCAAGATTGTTCTGCTTTGCTCTAGGGTGTAGCCGTAGTCCATATCAGTCTCTTCAGTAGAGCAGTGGTGGCTTTAAAGCAATTGGGAACTTGTGGGACATAATTATCACTGTGCCTTTCATGTATTTATTCTGCCCTACCCATACAAGCCTGAGTAAGATTACTCAGTCTTTGTTTCTATCCATAGGTCCATGTGAGGGAACTGGCCTCCCAAACCTAGTGAGCTGCCATGCTGCCTGGCAGAAGTATAAGGTAAGTGCTAACTTTATATTTTTCTGGGACAATGCATAGAAAAAGGATAGCACTGCGTCACAGATTCAGCAGCGTTGCAGTTACGGACCACAGTGTTTACAGAGTTGAGTCCGAATCAGTCACAAAGAGGCAGGCAGGTAAGCACCTCAGCAACGCTAAGCTGAGGTGTAGATTTGTCTGAATGTCATTTTGGGGGCTAAGGTGTAATTTTTATAGTTGAAAAATAAAGCAGCTATTTTGTTCGTTTAAAATTTAAAGGAACAGTAATATCAGTTGTCTGTTTAATGGTGAATAAAGATGGGCCAAGAAACCCTGCAAGATGTTACATGTTCTTTATGTTTTGATGCTAATGTTAGAGCCACCATTCCCTTACTTTTCCTCATGTATTGAGAGATCTATACATTATAGGGATAGACTTTTTCTGAACAACATTGTCTAGGGCGGATACTGTTCAGGAGTCTTCTGACAAGTTCAAGATGTGTCGCAGCTTTCTCCTCAAGCGTCCCAAAATGTAGCGTGCATACAGCCAGTGCCCTGAGCTATTACTCCACTGGGATGTTACCTTGCATGACATCGCTTTCCTAATGTCATCAGCGGTATCTGATGCATTGTCTGCTTTTCCCATGCTGCAGGGAAAGCACAAGAGGAAATGTAATCAATCTGTGAATAAGGTTGCTGACACAGTAGTGGCTATTCCGAATATTTCTTCCCACAAACCTGAAGAGGAAGATACTTTGGTAGCATCTGAGGGTGAAATCTCAGACTCAGACAGTGTTATACCTTTAACTGATACTGAAGTTGTTTCTTTCAGGTTCAAGCTTGAACACTCCGTTTGTTACTTAAGGATGTTTTAGCTACCCTGGACGACTCTGACACTACTGTCGTAGTCAATCCTAAGAAGTCTAGCAAACTAAACAAGTATTTTGATGTGCCCTCCATGGTGGAGGTATTTCCTGTACCAGATAGGGCTACAGAGATTATTGCTAAGGAATGGGAGAGACCGGGTATCCCTTTTTCTCCCATCCCCTATATTTAAAAAAGATGTTTCCTATCGCAGACTCTTTCAAGGAGTCTTGGCAGACGATACCCAAAGTGGAAGGAGCAATTTCCACACTAGCCAAGAGAACAACTATTCCCATAGAGGATAGTTGTTCCTTTAAGGATCCTATGGATAAGAAGTTAGAGGGGTTGCTCAAGAAGATGTACGTACACCAGGGTTTACAATGGCAACTTGTGGTTTGTATTGCCACTGTCACTAGTGCGGCAGCATACTGGTTTGATGCGTTCTCAGATTCTATTCGGACAGACACTCCCCTTGAAGAAATCCAGGATAGGATAAAGGCCCTTAAAAAACTCCTTTATCACTGGGGAGCTAAGATTTCTGGTTTTGCCGTCCTGGCCTGCAGAGCCTTATGGTTAAAGTCTTGGTCTGCGGTGTGTCATCTAAGTCTAAACTTTTGGCGATTCCTTACAAGGGAAAAGACCTTGTTTGGACCAGGTTTGACAGAAATTATTTCTGACATTACGGGAGGAAAGGGCCTCAGGATAAGAGAAACAAACAAAAGGGACGTCAGAGTAATTTTCATTCCTTTCGAAATTTCAAGGGAAATTCACTTCATCTTCCAAGCTGGAGCAATCCAAGCCTTCCTGGAGGCCCAATCAGTCTTGGAACAAGGGATAACAATACAAGAAGCCTGCTATTGAATCAAAAGCAGCATGAAGGGTCTGCCCCGTACCGGATCTTGTGGGGGGCAAACTTTGCTTCTTCACTCAGGCTTGGGTTTGAGATGTTCAAGATCCCTGGGTGGTGGACATCGTGCCCCAGGGATACAAACTAGAGTTCAAGACATTTCCTCCGAGGGGCAGGTTTCTGCTTTCAAAATTACCTGTAGACCAGATAAAAGAGAGGCGTCCTTATACTGTGTTCAGGACCTCTTCAACCTGGGAGTGATTGTTCCTGTTCCGATACAGGAACGGGGTCTGGGGTTTTATTCCAATCTGTTCGTGGTTCCCAAAAAGGAGGGAACTTCAGACCAATTTTAGATCTCAAGAGTCTAAACAAATTCCTCAGAGTGCCGTCCTTCAAGATGGAAACTTTGTTCCATTCTTCCTTTAATCCAAGAGGGTCAATTTATGACAGCGGTAGATTTAAAGAACGCGTACCTGCATGTTCCCAACCACAGGGACCATCACAAGTTTCTAAGGTTTGCATTTCTAGAGAAACACTTCCAGTTCGTAAGGGTAATTTTCTTGGGAACCATAATAGATTCCTTATCAATGAACATTTTTCTGACAGTCAGGAAAATCAAAGATTTTCAATTCTTGCCTAGCTCTTCAGTCCTCTCCTCAGCCATCAGTGGCTCAGTGCATGGAGGTAATCGGTCTGATGGTAGCAGCAATGGACATCATCCCGTTTCCACCTCAGACCTCTGCAGTTAAGCATGCTCAGTCAGTGGAGCGGAGATTAGGCGGATCATCTCTCTCAGAGAACCTGCTTTCGCAGACCCTCTTGGGTGATTATGACAACAGACGCCAGTCTTCTGGGATGGGGAGCAGTCTGGGGCTCTCTAAAGGCTCAGGGAACATGGACTGGAGTCTGTTCTACCCATAAACATTCTGGAGCTGAGAGCAATCTTCAATGCTCTTCTGGCTTTGGCCTCAGTTAGCCTCGGCCCAGTTCATCAGGTTCCAGTCTGACAATATAACTTCAGTGGCTTACATCAACCATCAGGGAGGAAATTGGAGTTCTTTGGCCTTGACAGAGGTAGCCAAGATCATTCAGTGGGTGGAGACCCACAATTGCTGTCTGTCGGCGATCCACATCCCAGGAGTGGACAACTGGGAGGCGGACTTCCTGAGCAGGCAAACCTTTCACCCGGGGGAGTGGGAACTCCATCTGGAAGTGTTTTCCAGCCTGATTCTCAAATGGGGACAGCTGGATCTGGACCTCATGGCATCACAGCAGAATGCCAAGCTCCGAGATACAGGTCGAGGTCAAGGGACCCTCAGGCAGTACTGATAGACGCCCTGGCAGTATCTTGGAATTTCAGTCTTGCATACCTATTTCCTCCATTCACTATGCCTGCTCGAATCAAGCAGGAAAGGGCATCATTGAGCCTCATTGCACTGGCAGGGCCTTGCAGGATTTGGTGTGCAGACCTGGTGGACATGTCATCTCTTCCACCTTGGAGACTTCCGTTGAGGAAGGACCTTCTACTTCAAGGGCCCTTCCTTCATCCAAATCTAGTTTGTCTGAAGCTGGCTGCTTGGAGATTATACGCTTAATTTTACCCAAGGTGGATTTTCGGAGTCGGTCATTGAGACCATGATTCAGGCTCGTAAACCTCTGACTAGAAAGATTTACCACAAGATATGGCGTAAATTTCTATATTGGTGTGAATCCATGGGCTTACTCTTGGAGTAGAGTTAGGATTCCTAGAATTCTGTCTTTTCTCCAAGAAGGTTTGGAGACGGTTTTATCAGCAAGTTCCCTAAAGGGTCAAATATCTGCCTTGTCTATTTTGTTACATAACGTCTGGTGGACGTCCCTGACGTGCAATCGTTTTGTCAGGCCTTGGTCAGGATCAGACCTGTGTTCAAGCCAGTTACTCCTCCCTGGAGTCTTCATTTAGTTCTTAAGGTTCTTCAAGGGCTCTGTTTGAGCCTATGCATTCCTTAGATATTAAGTTGTTTTCTTGGAAAGTTTTGTTTCTTATTGCTATTCATCTGCTCGTAGAGTTTCAGAGCTCTCGGCATTACAGTATGAGTCTCCTTACCTTATTTTCATTCGGATAAGGTGGTTTTGTGTACTAAGTTAGGGTTTCTCCCTAAAGTAGTTTCAGACTGGAACATTAATCAGGAGATTGTTGTTCCTTCCTTATGTCCTAATCCTTCTTCTCAAAAGGAACGGCTTTTGCACAACCTGGAGGTGGTGCGTGCATTTAAAATTCTATTTACAGGCGATTAAGGATTTTCGTCAGTCTTCTGCTCTGTTTGTGGTATTCTCTGGGAAATGTAAGGGTTCAGAAAGCTACTGCTACTTCACTTTCTTTGTGGCTGTAGAGTTTTATTCGCTTTGCCTATGAAACTGCTGGACAGCAGCCTCCTGAGAGAGTTACGGCTCATTCTACGAGGGCTGTTTCCACTTCCTGGGCATTCAAAAATGAAGCTTCTGTGGAACAGATTTGCGAGGCTGCAACTTGGTCCTCTCTTCAAAATTCTATAAATTTGACACTTTTGCCTCGGCTGAGGCTGCTTTTGGGAGAAAGGTTCCTCAAGCAGTGGTGCCTTCCGTTTAGGTTCCATGTCTTGTCCCTCCCTTATCATCCGTGTACTCTAGCTTGGATATTGATTCCCAATAGTAGTTAGATGATCCGTAGACTCATCGTGTCATTAGAAAGAAAATGAAATTTATGCTTACCTGATAAATTTCTTTCTTTCTTGACACGATAAGTCCACGGCCCGCCCTGTTCTTTAGACAGGTTGTTGGTATATTATAAACTTCAGACACCTCTGCACCTTGTTGCTTCCTTTCTTTCCTTTGCTTTGGTCGAATAACGGGTTGAGGGAAGGGAGGTGATATTTAACAGCTTTGCTGTGGTGCGCTTTGCCGCCTCCTGCTGGGCAGGAGTGATATTCCCAATAGAAATTAGATGATCCGTGGACTCATCGTGTCAAGAAAGAAATACATTTATCAGGTAAGCATAAATTTTGTTTTTGTGGCTATATTTGTAAAAAGCTTAGTTATTTTAGAAGTATCATACAGGTATATAGAGCTTACATTCTGGGGGTATAATAAGAGACTGCTCATGCAGCTTACTTTTTTGAGGTAACTGAACCTTTAATTTATTTAGCTAGCTATAGCCTTTAGTTCTCTTGGCTTTCAGCACTTAGTTTTGTGTTTGTGGAAGTTATTATATCAAGAAATCTGTGATTGTTTTTTTTTATATACAGTCATGTGAAAAAGAAAGTACATCCTCTTTGAATTCTATGGTTTTACGTATCAGGAAATAACAACAATCATCTGGTCATTGGCAGGTCTTAAAATTAGGTAAATACAACCTCAGATGAACAACAACACATGACATATTACACGTGTCATAATTTATTTAACAAACATAGAGCCAAAATGGAGAAGCCATGCATGAAAAACCATGTACACCTTATGATTCAATAGCTTGTAGAACCACCTTTAGCAGCAATAACTTTAAGTAATCATTTTCTGTATGACTTTATCAGTCTCTCACATCATTGTGGAGGAAATTTGGCCCACTCTTCTTTACAACATTGCTTCAGTAAATTGAGGTTTGCAGGCATTCGTTTATGCACAGCTGTCTTAATGTCCGGCCATAGCATTTCAATCGGGTTGAAGTCTGAACTTTGACTGGGCCATTGAAACACCTTGATTCTTTTCTTTTTCAGCCATTCTGTTGTAGATTTGCTGGTGTACTTGGGATCATTGTCATATTGCAGCAATTGATAGATGTGTGTGTGTGTGTGAATGTGTTTGTGTGTATGCATTTATGCAAGTGTTATGCAAGTCCTTGTGAACATTTACTTTGGAAATGCCATTAAAAAATAAAATCCACATAACTCCCTGCCAAAAAAAATATTATGGTCAAAAAAAGGCCTAAAACCTTGGCGGTGGATGGGGGTAGGGGGCAGCAGAATTCTGAGTGCCCTGGGGCAGCGCAAAACCTAAATACATCACAGCCTCCAACTTTTCCATTATGCCTTAGTCAATTTTTTGTCTTCTTCTGAAAACATCAATCAGAAAAATGTGTCCAGCTCAATAAAACACGAAAGAGAGATTACTTTATAGCTTGGATGTAGATAGGACCTTCAAACCACTAAAAATTTCAGAAATTCCTCTTCCTTATTTATCTATTTCTCAGCTTACCGCAAGTGACAGAAATCTACTGCAGTCACTTTCGCAGCTTAGCTTAAAGCTTTGGTTCGCATACCATAGCTTATAGCAGGGAAGTCTCATCCTGAATGAATTGCTGCTCATTTCACCAAAGCAGTCACACTTCTTGTGCTTTTAGAAATGAAGCTTCCATTGAACAGATTTGTGAGGCAGCTATTTGTTCATTATAAACATTAGGGTATGTATGGAACTCAGCAGAACCAATGAAAGTCTTTCTTAAAAGCTTTACTGATACAAGGTAAGTATGCTTAGTCTCAGGAGCAAGGTGTGCATACCCAGGTATCAAAGTAAGTATGCTTGGTCTCAGGAGTAAGGAGAGCATACACAGGAGCCAGAGAAGTAAGCTCTGAATAGGGCAAGTGGGAGTTCCTATAATCAGAGGATGGCCCTTTAGCAGAGAGCTAGCGATCTGCAGCTGATTCAGACGGATATCTTGTGTAAAATGTTCCATATGTATGTTGTTTTTTGATGACAGAATTTATGCATTTGAAATGATCTTACGCATAAGGGAAAAGAAAGCAATGCATTCATTTTCGTACAACACTTCTGATCTACTTTGACAACTAAACTATACTTTAATTTAAAGGGATATGATACCCAGCACTTTAATTTTGTGATTCAGACAGAGCATACATTTTTAAAAGATTCCAATTTACTTCCATTATAAATTTGCATTGTTCTCATGATATTCTGAAATTA
Source organism: Bombina bombina (assembly GCF_027579735.1). Lineage (NCBI taxonomy): Eukaryota > Metazoa > Chordata > Amphibia > Anura > Bombinatoridae > Bombina > Bombina bombina. The sequence goes on along the minus strand of NC_069505.1, from coordinate 99,986,977 downwards.
AGAGATACCTAGGATTCTGGAGCACTACATACCAGGGAATATTGCTTGCCATCTAGTGCTCTTGTAAATGGATAACATTCTTGCAAAACTGCTCCATATAGTGCTTCAGAAGTGGTCTGGCTCCTAAGCATACATCCCTGCTTTTCAGCAAAAGATACCAAGACAACGAAGGCAACTTGAAAATAGAAGTAAATTAGAAAGTTGTTTTTAAATCACATGTTCTTTTTGAATCATGAAAGAAAAAAATTGGGTTTCATGTCCCTTTAAAATATGTCTATTTCATGAAACTTTGCTCTTTAGCTTATATCGGACCCATTCTGAAGACTTTATCATTAAATTCAATGCTTGGGATTGATTCAGCAAATCACAGGCTGCATCAGCTGAACCATTATATTGAATAGGTGAGTGTCCATAGGTGCTAGTTGTCATAGGTGTGAAATGCAGACAGATGTCTCACATTGGTCAGTGTTCTCCCACCATTGTAGCGGGTGCACCACCCGGCTAATTTTACTGACCACCTGGCTAACATTTTAGCCAATATTAAGCTGACATTACCTAATATTAAAAATGTTTTTATTGCACAAATTATTATTAAATAAATTTATGTTATATTATGCAATTAATGTGTGCTTTGGATAGCAGGAAATGATATAATATTAGAAAATATTACACTGCCCCCACCTGGCTACTTTATAATACCACCCGGCTACTTCATAATGCCACCCGGCTGGCAACATTTTCTGTGGAGAAAATTGTTGGTGGTATTAAAGTGATGGTAAATTTCAGACTTTAAAATATATTGGTGTACAAGCAAAATCGCATAATTATATTTTTTTTAAATAAAGTGTATATATATTTTATAATAAAAGATGTATAATCCTACTTTGTATCTTCTTTTCCTTCACCCCCTTTATTTCTTCTTTTGACTTGGCTATGACATAGCGAACAGTCCCACCCACTACACACATACTTTCTTTCATGTATTTAGCAAGAGTCCATGAGCTAGTGACGTATGGGATATACATTCCTACCAGGAGGGGCAAAGTTTCCCAAACCTCAAAATGCCTATAAATACACCCCTCACCACACCAACAATTCAGTTTTACAAACTTTGCCTCCCGTGGAGGTGGTGAAGTAAGTTTGTGCTAGATTCTACGTTGAAAATGCGCTTCGCAGCAGGCTGGAGCCCGGTTTTCCTCTCAGAGTGCAGTGAATGTCAGAGGGATGTGAAGAAAGTATCGCCTATTTAAATTTAATGGTCTCCTTCTACGGGATCTATTTCATAGGTTCTCTGTTATCGGTCGTAGAGATTCATCTCTTACCTCCCTTTTCCGATCGACGATATACTCTTATATACCATTACCTCTACTGATTCTTGTTTCAGTACTGGTTTGGCTATCTACTATATGTAGATGAGTGTCCTGGGGTAAGTAAGTCTTATTTTTTGTGACACTCTAAGCTATGGCTGGGCACTTTATATATAAAGTTCTAAATATATGTCTTTAAACTTATATTTGCCATGATTCAGGATGATCAGTATTCCTTATTTCAGACAGTCAGTTTCATTATTTGGGATAATGCATATAAATGATCATTTTTTCTTACCTTAAAAATTGTTTCAATTGACTTTTTTCCCTGTGGGCTGTTAGGCTTGCGGGGGCTGAAAATGCTTCAATTTATTGCGTCATTTTTGGCGCGGACTTTTTTGGCGCAAATTTTTTTTAAATTTTTTTTGTCATTTCCGAAGTTGTTCGTGATTGCGTCATTTTTTTTACGTTTTTGCGCCAAAAATGTCGGCGTCACCGGATGTGGCGTCATTCTTAGCGCCAAAAAATTTAGGGCGCCAATAATGTGGGCGTCTTTTTTGGCGCCAAAAAATGTGGGCGTCATTCTTGTCTCCACCTTTTTTTCACATTATTTCAGTCTCATTTTCCATTGCTTCTGGTTGCTAGAGGCTTGTTCATTGGCGTTTTTTCCCATTCCTGAAACTGTCATTTAAGGAATTTGATAAATTTTGCTTTATATGTTGTTTTTTCTTTTACATATTGCAAGATTTCTCAAATTGACCCTGGATCAGAATCTACTTCTGGAAAGACGCTGCCTGATGCTGGTTCTACCAAAGTTAAGTGCATTTGTTGTAAACTTGTGGTAACTGTTCCTCCAGCTGTAGTTTGTGATGAATGTCATGATAAACTTGCTAATGCAGATAGTATTTCCGTTAGTAATATTCCATTACCTGTTGTTGTTCCCTCAACATCTAATGCTCAAGATGTTCCTGTTAATATAAAAGAATTTGTTTCTAAATCTATTAGGAAGGCTCTGTCTGTTATTCCTCCTTCCAGTAAACGTAAAAGGTCTTTTAAAGCTTCTCATATTTCAGATGAATTTTTAAATGACCGTCAACATTCTGACTTGTCTGTTTCTGATGAGGATTTATCTGGTTCAGAAGATTCTGTCTCAGATATTGACACTGATAATCTTCATATTTATTTAAAATGGAATTTATTCGTTCTTTACTTAAAGAAGTTTTAATCACATTAGATATTGAGGATTCTAGGTCCTCTTGATACTAAATCTACTAAGCGTTTAAATGAGGTTTTTAAACCTCCTATAGTTATTCCAGAAGTTTTTCCTGTCCCTGATGCTATTTCTGAAGTAATTTCTAGGGAATGGAATAATCTGGGTACTTCATTTACTCCTTCTCAAAGGTTTAAGAAATTGTATCCTGTGCCATCTGACAGATTAGAGTTTTGGGACAAGATCCCTAAAGTTGATGGGGCTATCTCTACTCTTGCTAAACGTACTACTATTCCTACGGCGGATAGTACTTCCTTTAAGGATCTTTTAGATAGGAAGATTGAATCCTTCCTAAGGAAAGCTTATTTATGTTCAGGTAATCTTCTTAGACCTGCTATTTCTTTGGCTGATGTTGCTGCCGCTTCCACTTTCTGGTTGGAGGTTTTAGCGCAACAAGTGTCAGACCATAATACTCATAGCATTGTTAAACTTCTTCAACATGCTAATAACTTTATTTGTGATGCCATCTTTGATATCATTAGAGTTGATGTCAGGTATATGTCTTTAGCTATTTTAGCCAGAAGAGCTTTATGGCTTAAAACTTGGAATGCAGATATGTCTTCTAAGTCAACTTTGCTTTCTCTTTCTTTCCAAGGTAATAAATTATTTGGTTCTCAGTTGGATTCTATTATTTCAAATGTTACTGGGGGGAAAGGAACTTTTTTGCCTCAGGACAAAAAATCTAAAGGTAAATACAGGGCTGCTAATCGTTTTTGTTCCTTTCGTCAGAATAAGGAACAGAAGCCTGACCCTTCCCCTAAAGGAACGGTTTCTGTTTGGAAACCTTCTCCAATCTGGAATAAATCCAAGCCTTTTAGAAAGTCAAAACCAGCTCCCAAGTCCACATGAAGGTGCGGCCCTCATTCCAGCACAGCTGGTAGGGGGCAGGTTACGATTTTTCAAAGACATTTGGATCACTTCGATTCACAGTCTTTGGATTCAGAACATTGTTTCACTAGGGTACAGAATAGGTTTCAAGGTAAGGCCGCCTGCAAGAAGATTTTTTCTCTCTCGCATTCCAATAAACCCAGTGAAGGCTCAGGCATTTCTGAAATGTGTTTCAGATCTAGAGTTGGCTGGAGTAATTGTGCCAGTTCCAGTTCTGGAACAGGGTCTGGGTTTTGACTCAAATCTATTCATTGTACCAAAGAAGGAGAATTCCTTCAGACCAGTTCTGGATCTAAAGATATTGAATCGTTATGTAAGGATACCAACATTCAAAATGGTAACTATAAGGACTTTTCTGCCTTTTGTTCAGCAAGGGCATTATATGTCCACAATAGATTTACAGGATGCATATCTTCATATTCCGATTCATCCAGATCACTTTCAGTTTCTGAGATTCTCTTTTCTAGACAAGCATTACCAGTTTGTGGCCCTTCCGTTTGGCCTAGCAACAGCTCCAAGGATCTTTTCAAAGGTTCTTGGTGCCCTTCTATCTGTAATCAGAGAACAGGGTATTGCGGTATTTCCTTATTTGGACAATATCTTGGTACTTGCTCAGTCTTCACATTCTGCAGAATCTTATACGAATCGACTTGTGTCGTTTCTTCAAAGACATGGTTGGAGGATCAATTTACCAAAGAGTTCCTTGATTCCTCAGACAAGAGCAACCTTTTTAGGTTTCCAAATAGATTCAGTGTCCATGACCTTGTCTCTAACAGAAAAGAGACGTCTGAAATTGGTTTCATCTTGTTGAAACCTTCAGTCTCAATCTTTCCCTTCGGTAGCTTTGTGCATGGAAATTCTAGGTCTCATGACTGCTGCATCGGACGCGATCCCCTTTGCTCATTTTCACATGCGACCTCTTCAGCTTTGTATGCTGAACCAGTGGTGCAGGGATTATACAAAGATATCACAATTAATATCCTTAAATCCAAATGTTCGACACTCTCTGACGTGGTGGATAGATCACCATCGTTTAGTCCAAGGGGCTTCTTTTGTTCGTCCAACCTGGACTGTGATCTCAACAGATGCGAGTCTGACAGGTTGGGGAGCTGTATGGGGATCTCTGACAGCGCAGGGGGTCTGGGAATCTCAGGAGGCGAGATTACCAATCAACATTTTGGAACTCCGTGCGATTTTCAGAGCTCTTCAGTTTTGGCCTCTTCTGAAGAGAGAATCGTTCATTTGTTTTCAGACAGACAATGTCACAACCGTGGCATATGTCAATCATCAAGGGGGGACTCACAGTCCTCAGGCTATGAAAGAAGTATCTCGGATACTTGTATGGGCGGAATCCAGCTCCTGTCTAATCTCTGTGGTTCACATCCCAGGTGTAGACAATTGGGAAGCGGATTATCTCAGTCGCCAGACGTTGCATCTGGGCGAATGGTCTCTTCACCCAGAGGTATTTCTTCAGATTGTTCAAATCTGGGGACTTCCAGAAATAGATCTGATGGCTTCTCATCTAAACAAGAAACTTCCCAGGTATCTGTCCAGATCCAGGGATCCTCAGGCGGAGGCAGTGGACGCCTTGTCGCTTCCTTGGAATTATCATCCTGCCTATATCTTTCCGCCTCTAGTTCTTCTTCCAAAAGGGATTTCCAAAATTCTAATGGAACGTTCGTTTGTACTGCTGGTGGCTCCAGCATGGCCTCACAGGTTTTGTCTTTTGGTATGCGGATCTCATTCGGATGGCCACTTGCCAACCTTGGACTCTTCCGTTAAGACCAGACCTTCTATCTCAAGGCCCTTTTTTCCATCAGGATCTCAAATCATTAAATTTGAAGGTATGGAGATTGAACGCTTGATTCTCAGTCATAGAGGTTTCTCTGACTCAGTAATTAATACTATGTTACAGGCTCGTAAATCTGTGTCTAGGAAGATTTATTATCGAGTCTGGAAGACTTACATTTCTTGGTGTTGTTCTCATAAATTCTCCTGGCATTCTTTTAGAATTCCTAGAATTTTACAGTTTCTTCAGGATGGTTTGGATAAAGGTTTGTCTGCAAGTTCCTTGAAAGGACAAATTTCTGCTCTTTCTGTTCTTTTTCACAGAAAGATTGCTAATCTTCCTGATATTCATTGTTTTGTACAGGCTTTGGTTCGTATAAAACCTGTCATTAAGTCAATTTCTCCTCCTTGGAGTCTTAATTTGGTTTTGAGGGCTTTACAAGCTCCTCCGTTTGAACCTATGCATTCTCTGGATATTAAATTACTTTCTTGGAAAGTTCTGTTCCTTTTGGCCGTCTCTTCTGCTAGAAGAGTTTCTGAGTTATCTGCTCTTTCTTGTGAATCTCCTTTTCTGATTTTTCATCAGGATAAGGCGGTGTTGCGGACTTCATTTAAATTTTTACCTAAGGTTGTGAACTCTAACAACATTAGTAGAGAAATTGTTGTTCCTTCATTATGTCCTAATCCTAAGAATTCTCTGGAGAGATCTTTACATTCTTTGGATGTAGTAAGAGCTTTAAAATATTATGTTGAAGCTACTAAATATTTTAGAAAGACTTCTAGTCTATTTGTTATCTTTTCTGGTTCCAGGAAAGGTCAGAAGGCCTCTGCCATTTCTTTGGCGTCTTGGTTAAAGTCTTTGATTCATCATGCTTATGTCGAGTCGGGTAAAACTCCACCTCAAAGGATTACAGCTCATTCTACTAGGTCAGTTTCTACTTCCTGGGCGTTTAGGAATGAAGCTTCTGTTGATCAGATTTGCAAAGCAGCAACTTGGTCTTCTTTGCATACTTTTACTAAATTCTACCATTTTGATGTTTTCTCTTCTTCTGAAGCAGTTTTTGTTAGAAAAGTACTTCAGGCAGCTGTTTCAGTTTGATTCTTCTGCTTATAATTTCAGTTTTTTTCATTATTAAGATTAAGTCTTTTGTTTTGGGTTGTAGATTATTTTTCAGCGGAATTGGCTGTCTTTATTTTATCCCTCCCTCTCTAGTGACTTTTGCGTGGAAGTTCCACATCTTGGGTATTTATTATCCCATACGTCACTAGCTCATGGACTCTTGCTAATTACATGAAAGAAAACATAATTTATGTAAGAACTTACCTGATAAATTCATTTCTTTCATATTAGCAAGAGTCCATGAGGCCCACCCTTTTTGTGGTGGTTATGATTTTTTGTATAAAGCACAATTATTCCAATTCCTTATTTTTTGATGCTTTCGCTCCTTTCTTATCACCCCACTTCTTGGCTATTCGTTAAACTGAATTGTGGGTGTGGTGAGGGGTGTATTTATAGGCATTTTGAGGTTTGGGAAACTTTGCCCCTCCTGGTAGGAATGTATATCCCATACGTCACTAGCTCATGGACTCTTGCTAATATGAAAGAAATGAATTTATCAGGTAAGTTCTTACATAAATTATGTTTTTTTAATTAGCAAAAGTTTACTATCACTTTAACTTTGAGCCATACAACGTTACATTTTTGGCTGGTTTAAAGTGATATGAGCTTATGTTCTGCACACGGTTTGCATACTTTAATCTTCATGAACATTTTATCAGGTGTTATGCCTTAAATAGTCATATAAGTATATAAAGAAAAGAAATGGGCATATTAGGCGATATCTCCACGAAAAAGCAACATTTCTGGCTATCCACAGCCCTTAATCATGGTAAAACAGGAATAGCATGATTAAGGGCTGTAGATAGCCTGGAACGTCACTTTTTGTGGTGTTGATGTTCCATAATAAAGAAATCCAGTTGGATATTTTTAATTGTGGGGCTGGACATTTCTTCATTATTCCTTTTCTTGCAATCCTCACCAGTGATTGACTCAGCAGCAGTAGACACATTCAGACATATATATATATTATTTTTTTTTAAATGCAAATCTTTATTGAATAAAAGGAAATACACAGTACAAATGCCAAAAATGAAAAGAAACAATGAGATCTGAGGACACAAATAGTATGTATCACTAGGTTAATGCCCCCCAAGAGTTTTATTTGAAGCCATAGTTTCCAGAGTCCATTTAAGTGGTGATGCACTTCAAAGTTCACAGCTGTCCTCTCGTTTTTAATGATAGGGGTGGCTTTCCCCCTTTCCATTTAGGCAGATGCAGTTTATATCTGTTTTGCAATAGTTTTAAATATTTTCATACATTTTAACAAAAAAAGAAACAGAAGTATTCTGAACTGAGAGCTCCACAATTATTTCTATGGAGGGAGAAAAACTTTACTTATACAGTCCACAGTCCGGAGTTACCCAATTGGGGTGGGGGAGAATAAAGGAGGAGAGGGGGGATGAGGGAAGGAAGGGGTCCATTTTTGTGAGAGGGGGAAAAGGGGGGAAGGAGGGGAGGGGGGAAAAGGGGGGAAAGGATGGTAGGCGAGGGGTTGGGAAGGGAGGGCAAAAGACAGGGAAGGGGGGAAGGGATTGGGTGCCATCTGATAGAGAGGAGGGATGAAGGAGGGGAGTCTAGTCTCTGTTCCACGACTTTCCAATGGCTCCATCAAGGGGGCGCAAAAAATACCATCTATTATATTTTGGGATTAGGGGGGTTATCCCTCCAAGTCAGACACATCAGTTCATGGATTTCCAGTTTCCCTATTTTGAAGTAGTGGTATCTTTTAAGCTGGAGTTGCGTGGAAACATAATGTTCCCATTCAGGGAGAGTTGGAATTCTTTCTGACTTGCAGTTCTTAGGTATCAGAGACTTTTCTCCATTCAGCAATGTAATGAAAAGAGATCTGTCTTGCCAGTTTTTAAATTTTGGGATATCAAGGTATAGCAGAAGCGAGGGGCTCGGGCAAAGGGAAAGATTTAGTTTTTTATTAATTACTTCAAAGACCTCTCGCCAATAGTTTTGTAGTCTGGGGCAGTTCCACCAAACGTGGATCATAGTCCCCTCCTCTCCGAAACCCCTCCAGCATCTCCCTGACATGTTGGGTATATTTTTTTAATTCGATGTGAGGTCAGATACCATCTGCTCAAGAATTTATATTGTGACTCTTGTGTTCTGGCTGAGATTGAGCAGGTTTTTGTTATATTAAAAGCTTTATTCCATTGCTTAGGGTCATATTCCCGTCCCAATTCCCCATGCCAACCCTGCACATAAGGGGGGAGATTTTGTAGCCCGCTGTGCTGAAGTATATTGTACAGGCGTGAGATGATATGTTTTGTCGGGGAGGGCAGCGTGCAAAGGGTCTCAAAAGGTGTGAGATGTCTGAGTATCGATGCCTTGTGTCTATGGGTCATGATATAGTGAGATATTTGAGCGCAGTGAAACCAAGAGGTGAAGAGGTCTGCGTCCCAGTGTTTAAGTTCCTGTTGTGTTTTTAGCTTATTGAAAAGCCTGTTTAGTGGTAGGGCGTTTTTAGTTTTATCCTTGGCGGGGAGAATGTTTATGTCTGGGTTATCTCTGATTGGGGTTAGAGGTGAGATGGGTGAGGTGATATGGGTCTGTGTGGCCGAGATCTTATCCTACTAATGTAGTGTGTCATGTATCAAAGGGTACGATAGTATTTGCGGGGGGGCGGTGTTTCTGGGGGAGCCAGGCTAGGGAGCCTACATTGTGGCACTGTTCAGACATATATTTTTAAATATTTAATAAACTAATTAAAGGGACAGTCTACACTTTGGTCATCTAAACATCTTACCTTAGATTAAGCTGCAAATAGCCTCCTCCACCTTTTCTATATCATGCAGAAGGAATGGAAAAAAAAAGTTATTTTAAAATGAATATTGTTTCTGGCCCATTGATGACATCATAATCTAGGTTGCATATGGCGTCCAATAAAAAAAGGCTCACTATTTGGATTCAACAGATTGTCAATGCTGTTCAGCAGAGTGCCTAGATGAAGCCCATATCGTGATGTCATTAGTGGGCTGAGCTCGGCAGCCATTTCAAAGTAGCAGAAACATTATTTATTTTAAAATAACTTTTTTACTGTTACTGCCGCATTATATAGAAAGGGTGCAGGAGGCTATTTGCAGATTAATCTAAGGTAAGACTTTAAGATGACTAAGGTGTAGACTTTCCCTTTAATTTACATCTGTGCCATACTCCTACGTTTGTGGTATGTTTTGTTGAAGAAAATACCTAGGTAGGCATTGTACACGTGTCTGGAGATCTATATGGCAGCATTTTGTTTTAGCAGTGGATGGCAGCAGTGTTTGCACAATTACATGTTAAAAGCATTCTTTCATAACAGCTGCCATATCGTGGTCCAGACACATGCACACTCTTGAGCCTACCTACTATAATCATTGGATTCCAAGAGAATAAAGTAATATAAGTGAATTGGGGAAAACAATTAAATTGTGCACTCTGGGGTTACAGCGGATCATGACCGCCCAACATCGCTAAATGCTGACAGCATACACTGTCTGCATTTAACATTGCACAAGCATTTCTAGTGAAATGCTTGTGCAATGTCGCCCCCTGCACATTTGCGGCCAATCTGCCGCTAGCAGGGGGTGCCAATCATCCCGATCGTATCTGATCAGGATGATTGCTGTCCGCCACCTCAGAGGTTTCGGACGAGTTAAGGAGCAGCGGCCTTATGACCGCCTGAATGCTCACGTGGAAACAGCTGCATTTGCAGCATGTTAAATCAGCACCCAAGTCTGAATAATCTTGTCTCTTTTTATAGTTGATCCCATTAATGACCACATACGACAAGCTGAAATCTTAAGCTCTGTGTTAACTTTGCTAAATGTATAGTTTTTAAGCTCAGATAGATTTAAATGGGAGGAGAAAGTAGTTCTGTAGCCATAGAATGTACACATTGGCCTTACTAAGAAGTGTGGCTGTGCATAGTTGCTTTTAGGGATGTCAACGTTTTTTGTTCTTTTGTTCCTTAAAAGTAAATCTGGAAACATTTAGATATGAGCTAGTAATTGATAACAAAAATATTAAGAAATAAATCTGATAAAAATGTGAGATCACATATTAAACATCTTTAAAGCAAGAGAATAATATTGCATTTAACACAATAATCAGTGTGTACAAGTATATTGTTTTCAAGAGAGTGCTGCACAAATGGGTTACTGACCTCTCTGGTAGTTAAGAGGTTAATCATTATAGGAAATGGATTCCTAACAACCAACAATATTCTTTTTATTGGCCTTTCTGCTCATACCGCCTGACCTGTTTATAGTATCCAACAAATACAACTCTATAAAATTTTTATTTCATTGGTGTTATCCTATAGAAAACACAAGTATTGACAATAGATCAGATAAAGTATGTTTCACTATGGAAACAGAACTAACAAAACTACAGATAATCATTGTTAGAGTCACAAAATCAGAGTGTGGGGGGTGGATGGGGGGTATGAGGCAGACTAGTAAATGGGAGAGAGGGAGAAAACATCACATGATTAATGAGACATGACAACCCTAGTATGCAATTGTTTTACAAGCCCTGGTGACCATTACTTTAGAAATGCCATGAGAACAAAAAATCATGTTACTCCCTGAGCAACAAATATTATATTCAAAAAAAGGCCTTAAACCTGGGGAGCAGCAGAAATTTTAGTGCCTAGGGCAGCACAAAAACCTAAATACCACCACTGGTTTAGGTAAAACATCTATAGAACTTACAAACCTTTGTGTTTTTGTTTAACCCTTAACGACCAACGAACGTATGGGGTACATCCTGCAAAAATGCAGTTAAAGACCGAGGACGGTACCCTGTACGTCGTTGGTCTTTGAAAGCGGTGGGAAGCGATCCTAAAAACTGTTATTGCAATATCAATATCGAGGCATCACTGCAATAACAGTTTTTAGCCACTCTGTGGCCTCTCTGCATCGGACATCGATGGTCGTGATCGTTGGTGGGTGGGAGGCGGATGGGCAGCCAATCAGTGTGAGCAAATCAGTCAGAGGGGGGCGGGGATCGGGGGCGGAATCACCGGGAGGCGCGCACCGTGCGTGCACCGGGGGGCGGGCACTTGCACGGGGCGGGAGTGGGTGGGAACCGCTACACTATGGAAAATTTTGCAAAATAAAGTGGGGAGAGAGGAGGGAGGGAATTGGGATCTAAGGATCATGTGAGGGGTGGGGGGTTGGTCTTTTGGGGGGGGGGAAGCTACACTACAAAAAAAGTGGAAAATAAACACATTTTATTGTAAACTGGGACATGGCAGACAGCTGCCAGTACCCAAGATGGCACAAATAAGGTATAGGGGGAGGTTAGAGAGCTGTTTGGGGGGGGGGGATCAGGGAGGTTGGGGGCTAAGGGGGGATCCTACACAGCAGATATGCCTTTTAAAAATAATATATATATATATATATATATAATATATATATACCTTTTATTTTGTACTGGCAGACATTTCTGCCAGTACTTAAGATGGCGGGGACAATTGTGGGGGTGGGGGAGGAAAGAGAGCTGTTTGGGAGGGATCAGGGGGTGTGATGTGTCAGTTGGGAGGCTGATCTCTACACTAAAGCCAAAATTAACCCTGATAAGCTCCCTACAAGCTACCTAATTAACCCCTTTACTGCTAAATATAATACACCTGTGATGCCGCAGCAGCATTTAGCAGCCTTCTAATACAAAAAGCAACGCTATTTCTAACATAGGGGGGATCCCAGAGAAGCATTTACAACCATTTGTGCCATAATTGCACAAGCTGTTTGTAAATAATTTAAGTGAGAAACCTAAAGTTTGTGAAAAAGTGAACATTTTTTTTTTTTTTTATTAGATCGCATTTGGCGGTGAAATGGTGGCATGAAATATACCAAAATGAAGCCTAGATCAATACTTTGGGTTGTCTAACTACACTACACTAAATCTAAAATTAACTCTACAAGCTCCTAATTAAGGCCCTTCACTGGTGGGCATAATACACCGTGTGGTTGCGCAGCGGCATTTAGCAGCCTTCTAATTACCAAAAAGCAATGCCAAAGCCATATATGTCTGCTATTTTTTGAACAAAGGGATCCCAGAGATGCATTTACAACCATTTGTGCATAATTTATGAAAAAGTGAACAATTTTTTTATTTGATCGCATTTTGCGGTGAAATGGTGGGCAGGAATTATACCAAAATGGACCTAGATCAATACTTTGGGATGTCTTCTAAAAAATATATACATGTCAAGGAATATTCAGGGATTCCTGAAAGACATCAGTGTCCCAATGTAACTAGCGCTAATTTAAAAAAAAAAGTGGTTTGGAAATAGCAAAGTGCTACTTGTATTTATTGCCCTATAACTTGCAAAAAAAGCAAAGAACTATAAAAAATTATAAGATATGATGAAATAATTGCATCTTTAGAAAGTCCATTTAATGACGAGAAAAACGGTATATAATATGTGTGGGTACAGTAAACGAGTAAGAGGGAATATTACAGCTAAACACAAACACAGCAGAAATGTAAAAATAGCCTTGGTACCAAAACGTACAGAAAATGGAAAAGTGCTGTGGTCCTTAAGGGGTTAAACACAAAGATACATGTATAGTCCTAAGTTTTCTATTGGTGTCCTTACAAGTGAATTATGATTCACGTTGATTTCCTTATTTCGAATATGCTTCAAAATAAAGGTTTGGCTTGACCTGTATAGATAAATATTGAGCAGAATAGGTATGTAGTCTTTAAAGTTAGCAGTCTACAGGTCAGGAGCAATTTATTAAAACTTCTAAAAACATATAGAATTGTTTGGGATCTGGGTATTGAGCTAGGTTTAAAATTATATAAGGCTGGTTTACACTGATATCTTACTGGTATCAGGCTGTATTGTACAAATAGTGTCAGGAGCAAAAACATATACAACAAGATGAAAGAGGTATTTCGGAGATATTAATGATGAGATACAAGGGTGAGGAAATCGTAAAGAGTTTTAAGATAGCAAAAGAAGCAACATTCTTGGTGAGTTGGAAAGAATCTCAAGTTAAATTGATGAATAACTATTACCTCACACCATATAGGATGGGTAAATAGGCGCAGGATGGGCAAGGAAGGAATTGCTTTAAATGCAATAAAGAAGGGGCAGACCTGAAACATTGCCTGTGGGCATAGCCCAAAATTAGACAATTTTGGTTTAAAATACAATACTGGCTAAATAGATTTTTACAGGAGGAGTTGGTTATTCGGTCATTGAATGTTTTTTCTGAAAGAAGATTTTAGACTATTAGGGGATAGACTTCTTACTAATATGGCCAATCTGGCCGCTCGCAAATAATACTCCGGAAGTGGAGATCCCCTGATCCCCCAACTCTAGGTGAGTTCGTAAATAATATGAAGCTAAAAAATGATAATAGAAAAGCAAAGTTTAATACATGAGACGGTAAAGCATTTTAGAATGGTTTTTTTATAAGTGGAAGAAGGTAATGTTGTCCTGGCCTTCTGGAATGCAGATTCAGTTTATTGCTCCGTTACCTCCACACTGGTTATAAGAACCTAAAATGGAGGGGGTGGGGACTTGGCCGACCGGCGGGCATTTTGACCTATTGCGTTTTTTCTTCCTCTCTTTTTTTTTTTTTTTGGAGAATAGGGCACTAGATATTAGATTTCAGACCTCAATGCTAAATTTTCACAAGAGATAGGAAAGTGAATGTGGCTCTCTTCACCATATAAATTAGTTAGTTAGGGAGCTAGTAGCAACAGGAAACAATTATTTAATAGGCAAGACATAATCACATACAGTTAAAGTCTATCCTGTTTGCATCACACACATCAGGTGTGACCTTTTCACCAAATCATGATGGAGGTCTATGCATAGAGGAGATACACATTTAGCAGTTTTGGATTTATGTTGGTCAGGCTTGAAAGGGATAATACGTTTAAAATGTGTTAATAAATAAATCAGAATGTCGGAAGAGGTATATGTTTTATACCAAGATTTGGTTATTATTGTTTTTTTTATTTATTATATGTGTCTTTTTGTTGGTTTTATTTATTGTATTGTCATAATTTCTTAAACCCCCAATATAAAAAAAAATATTTTTCAGAATAGGTATGTATTCTTTAAAGTTACAGTCTACAGTTACAGAATTTTTATTGTATAAAAACAAAGATAATCCCTTTATTACCCCACACCAGTTTTGCACAGTCAACATGGTGTAATTAATATTCTTTTTTACCTCTGTGATTACCTTGTATCTAAGCCTCTGCAGACTGCCCCCTTATGTCAGTTCTTTGACAGACTTGCATTTTAGCCAATTAAAGTGTGAGCACATTGTTATCTATATGGCACACATGGTCTAAACGCTCTCTAGGTGTGAAAAACTCGTCAAATACATTCAGATAAGAGGCGGCCTTCAAGGGGCTTAGAAATTAGCATATGAGCCTAACTTAGCTTTCAACAAAGAATATCAAGAGAATAAAGCAAGTTTGATGATAAAAGTAAATTGGAAAGTTGTATAAAATGACATGCCCTGGTATGTTTTGTGGTGGTTCCGGAGGAGGAGCTTAACGCAGGTGCTGAGGCGTTCTGCACTCTAGTCCTACTGCAGCTGGCGGAGATCTCCCGCGCCGAGCCTGGATACTGGGCTAGCTTAATGGACAGCCATTAACACTGCTATCGGAACCCGGGCAGTGGAACAACAACCCACATGTGATGGCAGAATAATCTGAAAAAAGTTTTTTTTTCTACAGCTGTTGTACCTACAATATTACTCTGAGACAGCTCCCACAGAAAGCCTGCATTTATCCCTCCCTCCTCTCCCACCTGTGTTGCGTGAGAGGAGGGTGAGCACCACAGGTATACTATCAAGTCGTGCTGAGTATACCTCCACCATTAAAGTCACCTGAGAGGGTTGAAAAGGCAAAACACTACATACCGGGACTAATATCAGCTCATTGGTCTTTTTCCTCTCCTTCTCCCTTTTACTTTCAGGAGTCTTGTGCGGTAGTCCTCACCCCCTCCCTCTCTTCATCTGATCGGAACAACCTGAAACGTAGGGCTATTACCTCTCCCCCTGCAGAGTCCTGACCCCGGAGCGCCATCTGAAGATTGTCTGAGGCTCTTCTCTCCTCCCCCCTTCCCCACCGGTGCTGCGCGGAAGGTGGGACCATCTTGGCCCGTATCTTCTTTTTCGGGTTCTGCCCGCTGCTGACTCTACCCCTCTCCCACCGTGCTGCGTGAGAGGGGGCGAGTGCTACCTTGGAACTGGTGTGGCTGCAGAAAAGACGCGGCGTGGGCTCTGCTCGTCCCTCTGGGGATTTTTACCCTCTGCTCTCTCCTGTACACCGCTGGTTGTGTGAGAGGAGACGGAGGCATTGTGGCCGCACTGGAGGTTTGGACCGAGACTGCGGGCCGTGTGAGGCGGTTGCTGGAGAGGCTGTGCTCCTTATCGGTGCTGGCGCGGGTCCTCTGCAGGGGACTCTTCAGCAACATTTGGTGACAAGGTAGAAAACAAGAGAAGGAGGTGAGTCCCTTTGACTTTTTCATAATCAAGAGCTGCTATAAAAGATCTTCTACGATAAAGCTCCATGATGTATAATTACCGCAAAATAATTCTCAGGAGATTTATCTAATTTGAATTGCCTAAAGTAAATAAAGAATCTGGAAAGTTTACAGAGAGGGGTTGAGGAAAGGAGAGGAAAGGAAGAAAAAGAGAAGAAAAATTTGTTATAACTTTTCAGTAACAAGCAGCAAAGATTTGCCCCCCTCAGGTGTGATTGGACACTGGGTATAATTGATACTCCCTGGAAGGAAGAAAGAAAGAATATATATTCTTATAATTAAGGAACTTTACAGAGCTGGGAAAAACTACTTTATCTGCATGGACTACCTTGACAATCTTTTCCTGGGCTATACACTTAAGAATATTACTGAATTAAGACCTAGACTTGGCTGGATAGGGGGAGGGGGGGAAAGAAGAAGAGGGGATATGAAGGGTAAGGAAAATAACATAACTCGTGGCATTACAATGTTCTAGTTAAAGATTTATTTCTCTGGCTGCATAACTAGTAGGAAAAGGACATAGTGAACACAGAAGAAACAAAGAGACATTGTTATCATTTGCATCTTCTTATATAGATAACAAGCCAATCTCTGCAATACTGTGTGTAGTCAGGGATGAAGATTGATATTGTCTGATACCTTTCTTTCTTTTTCACTGTTAATATTCCTACTTGTACTGAGGAAAATTTGTTCGATTTACTAGGTTGGATCTGAGAAGGAAGTTGAGGGGAAGGAGAAAAGGAAAAGGAAAAAAAGGATAACTGTTTTTTGAAAAGCATTGTATAGTTCATCCTTCTTTCACTTCTAATTGCAAAATTTTCCCTACATATATGTTTTGGTAACAAGAGCCATAGTATATATACACCTGGCTGCTTCCTAATATCACAAAAAACTGACATTTGGTACTCTTATCTATGGTTCTCTAATAAACATAAGCACAGAGGATACTTTTGTATCCTTGAAAATATACTGAGTAAATTATATCCACTGAGGGACTACCCCCTAGGGTTAGAGAATAGTATAAAGAAGCTGGAGATCTGTATGTTAAAGGGCTTACTCTCCTTTCTTCTACAAAATACTAGAGTTTTACTTAAATTAGACTAATTAGGTTATCCATGCTGGGTGCACTAATCAATGTTCTTGTTGATATATTGTGACTAGTCCCTGACATTGTGATTCTTGAGACTGGCGATTGCCACTAGTTCTGGTAAACCGTGTTGACGTAGTCTCATATATTTTACTATCCTCTAGTTCTCGCATTCGTGGTTGGACTCCTTCACTTACATCACTAGTTTTTTCACCCCTATTTTTTTCCCTTGGTACTGGGCTTCAGGTTTTTTTTTTTTTTTTTCTCCTCTCTCTGTCTTCCCTTCACCTGACCATCACTTACACCTACCTATCCTCACTGGTCTATGCAAGGGCATTCTCTTGCTCTCAAATTAAATACACAGTCACTTTTTAAGCACTAACTCTCACGTAATCCCGGCTTATTCATTTTTTTTTTTTTTTTTTTTCTCGCTCGTAAATTTTCACTTACTGGCACATGGACAAATTTCTTCACGTTTCACCTAAGACTCCTCCGGCCATGGCAGCGAGACAGAGAGATAGGAAAATTAAAGGAAATCAAGAGACAGTCATGGACACACATTCAGCTGCATTAAATATATCAGCGATACAAGAATTTACTAACATACATAGTCTTGTTGCTAGCATTATCTGACGCGCTCTCACCCCAAATTCGTAGCTCTTAGAGCTGAAATTAAACAAGACTTTTGTTCTTTAACATAAGAAAGTCCGCCAATTTTCCAATAGGTTGCAGGAAGCTGAGGCAGAGAGTCTCGGACCTGGAAGACCTAACAATAGTACATAGTTCCAACTTAGAAAATGTGAATACTAACCTACAAAAAACACAAACAGGCTAGAGGACCTAGAAAACCGCTCTAGGAGAAATAATATAAGAATCATAGGGCTCCCAGAAGAACAACAATATGATAATCTTGTTGATTTTATATCAAAAATTCTGCCTAAAATTCTAAAATTACCATCCACTCTATATCCTATACCAGTGGAAGAGAGCGCACAGAATAGGCTCTTTACGCCCAGAGGATAAAACTAGAAACTAAGCCTAGACCTGTTATAGCCAAACTGTTAAATTTCCAAGACAAACTGTCTTTATTTCAGTATTATCGTAAACAACAACCAGTCAAAATTGGAGCCATACAATCCTTATGTTTCAGGATTTTTCAGCAGACACTGCAGCAAAAAGAAGGAACTTGCTCCTATTTTGTACAAGTTTTATACAAAAAGGATATCAAGCAACCATAATATTTCCTTACAAGTTTAAAGGTTAAAGTTAATGATACAGTTCATTTCTTTGAAGAGGCTCACTTAGCTGAGAGCCTCTACAAAACATTGAACTCCCCGGTCCGATGACAACGGGTTTAAATAGCAAGATCTCAGATATGGCACAATATGTGGGTTTTCTGTTTTTTTCTCAAGGTAGAAAGATTTTCTTTGTTTAGACATAGGGTTCAGTGTCTATCTTCTCTCGGTGCGGAGAGGGCTCATGTTTATAGGGTAATTATTTATGGGTTTCTTCTTTTTTTTTTTTTTTTTTTTTTTTTTCTGTTTTTTGTTTTTGTTTTTTTGTTTTTTTGTTTCTGTTTTTTGTTTTTGTTCTCTTTTTGTTTTTGGTGTTTTTTTTTTTTTCCTCTTCCTTCCTTTCATTCTTTTTTCTTTTTTACATATAAATGAATACACTTGGTGAATGTAAAATAGTGGTCATGGAATGTAGGTGGCATATCCACTCCTATCAAGAGATAGGGCAATTCTTACTCAGCTTCGAAAAATTCAGACTGACATTGGTTTTATTCGAGAAACTCATTTATCTGCAGAAGAATCTTAATAACTTAGAGACGGCCTGGGTAAAAGAAATATATTTTGCACCTAGCATTAAAAGAAAGAGAGGGGTAGCAATTCTAATTGGAAAAAATTAACACTGAAGTGATACACTTTGAAGCTGATCCAGGGGGGAGATATGTCATGTTGAAGCCAAGATTTCTCAGAAGATGTACACGCTATGCAATACATATGGTCCTAATACATTTGATCCAAATTTTTGGATTTCTCTTCAGTCTAAAACTTTTAGCGTATACAGAAGGGTGTTTGGTTTTGGGCGGAGATTTCAACATGGCTCCGCAAAGCCCAATCGATAGACTAAGACGAGATGCTAAACAGCTGAAACAAAAAAAAGACAACTTAGAATGTAAAATGTTCAAAAGAATTACACAAAATCTAACATTGTGAGATGTTTGGAGACATCAAAATCCTTCTATCCAGAGTTTCACGTGTCCTCTCGAAGGCGCATAAAACACTCTCTAGAATTGACATATTTCTAATTGATGAACGCATGTTAATGCACGGGGTAAAATCAGACATACTACCAATCCTCCTCTCAGATCATGCACCAATTGTGCTTGAGTTTCAGCTTTCACGCCCTGTTTCAACGCGGTTTTTTTTTTCCCTATTATCTGATGTCAGAGATAAAATTTAAGAATTGGCTTGTTAACAAATTATAACGGAATATGCACATTTTAATAAAGAATTTTTGAACCGCCCTGATTATTCTGGGAGACTGCGAAGGCCGTCATGAGAGGGGAAATATTATCGTACAATATTGCCCTAAAAAAGAAATTCAGATTTAGAGAAAGAGGAGACATGTCAATGTCTGACCAACACTTACAACCAGTATCTGCTTGATAAATCGTCATTGAACTGGGCAAAATATGTTAGAGCAAAAAACGAGAGGGATACCTTTGTTTTGTTGCAGGAAACACAAAGAGAATTAAGAATAGAGGCTAAGTTACATAGATATGGGAATAAGTCGGGCAAGATGCTGGCCAAATTAATTAAAAATGAGAAAAAACAACCTGTAATAGATAAACTGCAAGACAGAGGCTACAGATCTCTAAACCGGATGACATTTTAAATACATTCTACGAATATTATCAGGAATTGTATTCATTTAAATTAAGTGAACCCACAGAAATCCTTGGATTTCTGGAGGGATATCAAACATCCTACAATTACACTAGAAATGTCTAACAGTTTAAATGCTCCCATCTCCATTGAAGAAATAGAGAAAATAATATCTGAACTTTCCTTAAATAAAGCGGCGGGCCCGGATGGCCTACCCAACGAATTCTATAAGATTTTGTCTAGTGAAGCTACCTCACATCTTTCTATTCTTTTTAACAGCTTTTTTGCAAAGGGCAACTTGATTCCCTCTCTATTCTCTAGTTCATATACAACATTGTTATTAAAGGGTGGTGGAAAGGATCCTCACTATAAAGAATCTTATAGACCAATTGCTCTGCTAAACTCTGATTACAAATTCTTACTGCGATTTTAGCATCCAGGCTTCAAGGGATCCTCTCAGAAATTATACACACGGATCAAGCAGGCTTTTTGAATAATCGTAACTCAGCTTCAAAAATTATAGAAGCACTGCTTGTGACAGAATACTTCGAGGCTATGTCTAAATGGGGGGCCGGGGGGGGGACACACACCTGACCTTGCTATTATTCTATCGACGCCGAAAAGCCTTTGATTCTATATACTACGAACATATTAAAACATCACTAAGACAGTTTGGTATTGGGGGCAATTTCTCGAATTTATCGGGAACCTTTATAAACAGCCTTCAACGAAACTGATAGTAAATAACACCATCTCTTCTTCTATCTTTTTTAGGTAGAGGACAAGGCAGGGCTGTCCTCTCTCCCCGCTTCTTTTTATATCTCTATTGAGCCCCTAGCAATTAAAATTCGTCATCTCCTGGACGGTATAAAAATTCGTAGTACTGAAATAAAAATTGGCTTATATGCTGACGACCTGCTTCTTATTTGGCAAATACTAAATTGAATCTGCCAAAACTTTTCAGATATTGGAACAATTTGGGTCATTCTCTGGATACAAAAGTAAACATTGGCCAAATCAGAGATACCTGGTTAAGGAAAAATAATTCCTCCATATTGAAAACTCCTTTTCATCAAGTAACAGACTCCTTTAAATATCTAGGGATTCACATCCGACAAGAACCTCAGATCAATATGCTTTGAATATCCCCCCGGTAATAAAAATAATTAAAGAAAAGCTTCTGACTTGGCAAAAACTCCCTTTATCACTTTCTGGAAGGATTGCTCTCTTTAAGATGGCCCTCCTCCCAAAACTACGTATATACTTCAAAATACACCAATAATTCTCTTAGGAAAGGACATTCGATCGAGTTAACACCTCTCTTATTCAATTCCTGTGGCAAATAAAAGGTCAAAAATTTCTCTCAGGAAAACTTTCACTACCAATAGAAAGTGGAGGTCTTGCCTTACCTACATAAGGTTTTATAATTCCTCTTTTCTAGCTCAGAAACGTAGCAGACTGGATCTCACATAATAACTATGTAATTGAATAATGATCTTGAATCCAGTGTCCTGCTATCCGTATTTCCCTAGTTGCGTTAATACACATAGAACCTAAGAATTCCAGCAGAAATTAAAAGGTCAAAAACTATCCTTAATCCACTCAAAGCCTGGCATAAAATAACGTCTTTGCTGTCAATCAATAATAGACTTTCTTATATCTTACCTGTAATAGGTAACCCTAACTTTTCAGCAGGTTTTGGACTCTGAAGCTTTTAGAAAATGGCACACTGCTGGACTATCAAAGGTAATTCAAATTATAGATAAAGAAAGGAAGTGTATTAAAACATTTCAGACATTAAAAACGGAATTTGACTTATCCAATAAGGATTTTTTTGCATATCTACAATTAAGACACTTTGTTCAAGATCTAGTTAGAACAGTGGGCTGGGAGTGGGGATTGGGCACATTGGAAAAATGGTTTGTTTTAACAAGGAATGGTCATATGTCGATTGCACATGCTATCATCTTCTGAGCATAAATAAAGCAGCTTCAGTATTGACAAATATGATAGCTCACTGGAATATGTTAATCCCTTGTAGTAATATGGAAAAAATACTATTCAATTATCAATTAAGAAAATGGCCCAAGTAACATTATCTGCAACCTGGAGAGAGGCACACGTTAAACTCCTACACGGGGCATACTTTACCCCTAAGAGAGGCTTTAAGTGTGCTAGTGTGGGATTTGATAAGTGTCCTAAGTGTTCGCTTCAGACGGCTGATTTAATTCACATGTTTTGCTTTGCCCAAAGATCAAAAATCTCTGGCCAAGGTTGAGTATTGGCTCAAGAATGTGCTAAAGATTAGCTAGTTTTTTCGCTAACACTATATCAGATAATATTTTGTCTTAAGAAAGAATCCGGCAGGCAAAATAATGAAAAAAATAGTATTTTCTACCATCCTTGCCACCAGATACTTAATCTGTAAAAAGTGGAAAAATCGTGTAACTCCAAGCATCTCTGAGATTAAAAATTGCATGAAAAAACAATGTATTTTTAGAGCAGAGAGGTGCGGACATAAACAATGACCAAGACATCAAAAGATTCTTTGACAAATGGGCAGTCTTTCTAAAAATATTTCCTGTGGCAGAAATGAATTATATAATCTTTTCCTTTCAGGAATACAGAAATTGTTTTGCTAGGGAATTGGTAAAAACTAGGTAAGGTAGCATTATAAGGGGTTTTTTTTTTTTTTTTTTTCTTCTCTTCCACTGTTGTTTTTTTATGATTTTTGTTTAGCTGGATCACCTCTTCGCACCGGGGGGGGATATACGGGGGGGAGGGTTCAGGGGGGTTGAAAAGTAAAAACCCCAAGCAATGTCAATGAATAAATTGATTAGATTATACCAATACGTAGACTACTCAAAGTATATTTGTATCTATAGTTAAACACAGTATTACATGAATGAATTTATGTATAAATTGTGGTTTATGTTATGTGTTTAATGCTGTTTTTATTGTTTTTGACAATTGGTTGGATTATAAATAAGTTTAAAAAAAAAAAAATGACATGCCCTATCTGAATCATGAAAGGTTAATTTTGGGCTAGACTGTCCCTTTAAGGGTATGTTGTTTTTGAATTGCGGAGCTAGTCTGTCACTTTAGTTAAATTAGGCAGTGAAACCATCTTGCAGTAAAATCATGCTGTGTTTGTAAGCTTTCTGTAAAACCCATTTGTTCCTTTTAAAAAAGTTTCCATTTTTTTTTCCAACTGCTGAAGTGAAACTCACACACACCTAGTTACAAAGTGTTCTGTATGGAGAGCTGTTACATTAGCAATTCTCCCGTCTTCAGGAACAATCCCCTTCAACAGGGATTTATTTAAAAAGTAGCCTTGATATTACTTAATATCAGATTTTTAACATTTCTTAAACTATTTGTCTATGTTTTAATGCTATCTTTGGTTGACTTTACAGAATGTGCCACTTCTCTGTATAAGTACAACATAATTTTTTATTTATCAAAAAACCATGCCTAATACATATAAGGCAAAAGCAAAACAGCCTTCTTAAAGGGATACTAACCTCACATTTTTTCTTTTATGATTCAGATAGAGCATGCAATTTTAAGCAACTTTCTAATTTACTCCTAGTGTCAATTTTTCTTTGTTCTCATGTTATCTTGATTTGAAAAAGCAATAATAAAAGGTTAGAAGGCCAGCCCATTTTTAGGTTCAGCACCTTGGTAGAGCTTGCTGATTGGTTTGCTACATTTAGCCACAAATTAGCAAGTGCTACCCAGGTGCTGAACAAAAAATGGTCCGGCTGTAAAGCTTACAGTACTGCTTTTTCAATCAAGATAGCCATGAGAACAAAGAAAAATTAATAATAGGAGTAAATTAGAAAGGTGCTTAAAATCTTATGCTCTATCTGAATCATGAAAGAAAAATTGGGTTTAGTATCCTTTTAACATCTAAACCTTTTATATTGTGTAGTTAATGATTACTGAACTGAACTCTAAGCTCTCCCCCACAGATCCACCTAATATTCTATCGCTGTTCCTGAATATTAAAGGGACAATCCAGAAAAAATTGAAATGCACAGAAATATAGTTCACTTTTGAATATGAAACATATTTACAATACACTTGCATTAGCAAAAATGCTTCCATTAAAAGCTGTAACTATTTTAGTATGAAATTTATTGTGCACGTGTAGGTGAAGCATATCTAAATATGCTTCATACACCAGCATTTTAAACAGTTTGTCTGTTCAGAGAATATCGGAGGTTTGTATCTTGCAAATTGAGTACCTCGTGACGTAATACAAGGCAACTGCCAGCTATCTGAGTGGACACACTGTTTATAAATCTGGTGTATGAAGCAATTTATTAGATCTGGGCACACGTGCACAGTAAAAATACTCACTTAAAACATTGAAAGTTTTATTAGAAGCATTTTTTTGTTAATGCAAGTATATTAGAAAAAATCATTTCAAAAGTAAATTACACTGAAGTACATTTCAGTTTTGGTTGGAATATCTCTTTAAACGTGGCCTCTTTAAATATTAGCTCCTTAAAGGTACATGAAACCCAAACATTTTCTTTCATGTCCAGATAGAGCATGCAGTTTTAAACAATTTTCCAATGTACTTATATTATCTAATTTGCTTTGTTCTCTTGGTATCCTTTGTTGAAAATGATACCTCGCTAGGCTCAGGAGCTAGCTGCTGATTGGTGGGCTGCACATATATGCCTCTTATCATTGGCTTACCTATGTGTTCAGCTAGCTCCCAGTAGTGCATTGCTCCTCTAATAAAGATCTCAGGAGCATAAAGCAAAACTGATAATATAAGTACATTGGAAAGTTGTTTAAAATGGTGTGTTTTATCATTTCAATTATGAAAGAATTGTTTTGGGTTTCATGTCCCTTTAACAAAAGCTTTCCACTTGCAAAGATTAAAACAATATATTCACTTAGCTGGTGTAACAAACATGCACTTCCCTGTCTATCAGGTATACTAAATGGCACATGAAACCCAGCATGCAATTTACACAACATTCTAATTTACTTCTGTTATCACATTTTCTTTGTTCTCTTGGTCATTCTTGTTGAAAAGCAGGGTTATAAGTTCAGGTGCGGGCACGTGTCTGGGGCAGCAGTTTTGCAAGAAATGTTATACATTTGCAAGAGCACTAGCGGGCAGCACTATTTCATGTCATGTAGTGCCCCAGATGCCTTCCTTGGTATATCTTCAACAAAAATACCATGGGGAACAAAGCAAATTTGATAATAGCGGTAAATTGGAAACTTTTTTTTTTTTAAATCATTTTTTATTAAAGGGACAGTCAAGTCCAAAAAAAAACTTTAATGATGTCAATAGGGAAAGTAATTTTAAACAGCTTTCTAATTTACTTTAATCACCAATTTTGCTTTGTTCATTTGGTATTTTTAGTTGAAAGCTAAACCTAGGAGGTTCATATGCTAATTTCTTAGACCTTGAAGACTGCCTCTAATCTGAATGCATTTTGACCACTAGAGGGCATTAGTTCATGTGTTTCATATAGATAACATTGAGCTCATGCACGTGAAGTTACCCGGGAGTGAGCACTGATTGGCTAAAATGCAAGTCTGTCAAAACAGCTGAAACAAGGGGCAGTCTGCAGAGGCTTAGATACAAGGTAATCACAGAGGTAAACAGTATATTAATATAACTGTGTTGGTTATGCAAAACTGGGGGACGGGTATTAAAGGGATTATCTATCTTTTTAAACAACAAAAATTCTGGTGTTGACTGTCCTTTTAAGGTTCGATTCAAACTTACAAAAAATAGATAGTCAGCGATTTGCATACAGTGGGTTACAAAGTAGTAATACGCCATTACATTAGATAAATTACAACAGATATGAAGTACGTACTTATATGACTGATGGTAATCATAGTGAACCTTTATAGTTTTTATTTTTTTCTAGAGGATATCGACAAATTCCCTGTTAGCAGCTAGACACATTTTGGCTATTAATTATAAAGATAGGATAAATATTCGGGAGTAATGTATTGTGATATATAATGTAGCTGATTGGAGTACTAGAAGTAAATATAAATTGAAATAGTAATATAATAAAAATGGGAAGGGGACTGTAAATGTGAAATTAGTATAAAATGTCGCAAATAATAGTTTTAGGGGACATTTTGTAGGATATATTTTCCTAAGCTTACTGAGTAAACTACGTGGATGGGGGAGATGCAAAGTTAATAAAGTAGAGTTGAGGTATTGGAAGAAATAGTCAAATAGATGGATCCAATTATGCAGTTACAATTTTGAGGTACTAGCATTATCAACTATGGCAATATCCGTACTCATTAGTAGCGAGCATCCAAGCAGTGCTACTTAGCTTGGAGTGGTCTAGGGGCTAATAATGGTTTCCTTGAGAGTAAATTTATGATTAGGGAAAGCATAAGATGAATATTGGAACAATAGGGTTAGCAATATATTAACATCTGATATATTAACGGGACAGTATACTATAAAATAGTTTTTTCCTTTATGTGTTTCAAATTACTTTTTTTTACCAGCTGCAGAGTATAAAAGTATGAGATTTTCTTTTTTAAACTTTATTTGTGTATATGAATTAGCTTGTTTTGTGTTTTGAAGCCACAACCTAAAAAAATGGGTTGAGCTTGTAGGTATAATCAGATCTCATTACTTTATCCCATTGTGTACATATACATGCCTCTTTATCTTATATCTGTCCATAAACCAATCACCAATACTTGGAGAGAACAATGGAAAATTAACATTTTATTACCTTATCTCTTCAATAACCCACTGGGAGTGTATTTCTTCTACTGGCTGTGTTAACACAGCTTGGTCTCAAGGCCAAAAACTTTCAGGATGGGTGGGGATACCACATGCTAAATAAACTATTTCAAATGCCAATATAATGTTAATGGAAATACTTGTAAACAATTTAATACACTCCAGCAGGTAAAGTGGATCATTGGGAACAAATTAAAGAGGAAACATTTTTGAGTAAACTGTCCCTTTAAGTAGTGCCTGTATAAACGGAACACGGCTAGCAAGTGTGATGCATCACTACGTATATCCCTAGATGTTGGTAGGATCAATAATCAGTGACTCATATACACTTCTTTTCAAGTAAACTATGGGGGGGAAACTGAGCCAGTCGTAATGTTGAGAGCACACTACTCCATAGGGGGAGGGAAGGCAGGAGGTAAAGTAGGATAGATGGATTATAAATTTAACATTAAATATAATATAGAATACTAGATAGGTCTATCACTATTCAAATGAATTCTGGATATTGGGTTTGACTCATCTTGTACTATATCAGCTATGATAAAAGCAGCTCATGTAAAGACATCTAGGTAGTTCAGCATGCTATGTCATAAGGATTTTACATCTCCTCTAAGGGAAGGGTCATCCAAGGTTATAGTTGTCACCTCATAGTTTGACATGGAGAACAAGGCACATATTATAATAACATCAACTGTTATATAGTACTGTTAGATTAATATACACTTACTGTACATATACATACACACACACACATATATATATAGGATTTTTTCTCTCTGCATCAAGATAGAGAATATATAGTGGATTCTAAGAGGGTGAGAAATCTCCCAACATGTGTACATGAGGAATATTATCCATGACTATAGACTTAATTCAGTGCGTCCAGAATATAGTGTTAGCTAGTATCCAAGCAAAGTACACGTATAGGTATAGTATAGTGATAAAAATTGCTTAGTAACATGCAAATTAACCCCTTAATGACCACAATGTACCCTGTATGTCACTGGTCGTTAAAGGTTTTTTCAGGACATAATAGCACAAGTATAGCAAGAACACACTATTAATGCACTCCCTCCAGCAGGCTTTGTGGAATAGAGCAGTCTCAACGCTGGTGCAAGACCGTACTATAAAACAATCAAGTCCCAAAAAAAGGCCAGCGAAATACAGGGTACGTCGCTGGTCCTTAAGGGGTTAAATGACTGACCACATAAGGCTATCAGCAGCAACCGTGTAAAAAAATTCGTAATAACTCCCACATTAAATAAACAATGTTGACTGCCAGTTTTGTCTAGTAAGCTAACCAGTGAGAAGATGCAGGTATTATAACTGTGACAATAAAAAATTAGCCTACTCCTAATTTATAGGCCCCTTTGTGCAGCATGTACAGGTGAAGTTCCATAAGAAAGCACAATCCACGTGGCCTCTATTTCCCATCAAAGGATACCTAGAAGAGAAAAAAGAGGCGCCACATCGAGCTCCTCACGCCTGCAGTCACAAGCGCTCCTCCAGCTCAGATTCTTTGTGATCTTCGCCTCCTCATCTATTTCCCATATAGCATAGATCATTGTATTAGTGGCTGCGGCAAGTCCAGTTGCGATCTTACCATTACCTCAACATAGTTCACTTTAAAGGGACACTGAACCCAAATTTTTTCTTTTGTGATTCAGATGGAGCATGACATTTTAAGCAACTTTGTAATTTACTCCTATTTTCAAATATTCTTTATTCTCCTGGTATCTTTATTTGAAATGCAAGAAAGTAAGTTTAGATGCCGGCCCATTTTTGGTGAACAACCTAGGTTGTTCTTGCTGATTGGTAGATAAATTCATCCACCAATCAAACTGCTGTCCAGAGTTCTGAACCAAGAAAAAAGCTTAGATGCCTTCTTTTTCATATAAAGATAGCAAGAAAACAAAGAAAAATTGATAATAGGAGTAAATTAGAAAGTTGCTTAAAATTGCATGCTCTATCTGAATCATGAAATAAAATTTTGGGTTCATTGTCCCTTTAAGTTTTCCTGGAGGCGAGGTATAGTCCATGCTCTCTAACTTCTCCTTATGCACGATAGGGATTAATTCAAAATCTGGTGCTTCACCTAGATGAAATTTAGCACCTTGTGTAATCTCTGTGGCATTTGCCATCTCATCGCTGGCCCTTGGCTGCTTTATAGCTGCCATCCTTGAGCGGTATTTTCTCACTGAATCAGTGTGGCAGAAGTTGTCATGAGATGCAGGACATATGCAGGACACAGCAATGATGGTACAACTCTATTTTATTACAGAGCATAGCAATACACATCCAGACAGGTTGATTGTACTAAACTAACTGCGACACAGACACCGGACCTAAGCCCCGCCCACATGCTAGTGACATCACATCCTGCTATCATCACATCTTCCCCTTTTTCAAAGACAAAGCATACATTCGCATATATTAAATAACAAGGTACACCAACAGGGTATACAACAACATTTTGTTTTAGAACATTATAAAAACAGATAGATTAGAAAACATGAACAAATAAATTACATCCTGACTTGGACATCGGGGTAGACTACCCTAGTCCACAGTGACCATGGGATTATTCTGCCCATACTTCCGGTCACTGTTCTAGCTAAAGTCAGTCCCTGTATCGGGCCGGAAGCCTCACCACTCTTCCGCTTGATGTAACTTTGCATGAACTGTCCTCTGATACAGAAGATGGTGAACAAGAGTCTGCTGGAGGCAAAGATATATCCCCGCTATGATCTTGCTGAGGGGAAGGCACCTCTCTTAGAACAGGGGATCCCACCGGCGGTGGTACTGAGGTATCCGGTTCCAGACTCTCAGGTACAGGCTGAAGATGTCTTCGGTTACGGCGTGTAACCGTCCCTCCCTCTGTAAGGACTGTATAAGACCTTGGTTCTGGAGAGCGGCCCACTACCGTAGCAGGCGTCTTCCATTTCTTCTCATCATCCAGTTTAATTCTGACACTTTGGCCCGCTTTCAGTTCCTGTAAAGGCCTGACAGAATGTCTCCTGTCGTAGAAGAAACGATAACCCTTTTTGGCCTCTTCATCCCTCCTAAGGACTTCGTCCCGAGGAACAGGCCAGGCGGCTTGAAGACACCCACTGAGGGTAAAGTGGTGCGAATCTGGCGTCCTAGCATCAGCTGTGCCGGGCTAAAACCCGGTGGCTTGAATGGGCGTCGCCCTGTATGACAAGAGGGCTAGGTACGGTTCAGATTGCTTTAGAATGAATTTTGTTGTTTTGAACTGCCCTTTCAGCCATTCCGTTGGCCTGCGGATAATGTGGACTTGACGTGGAATGTACAAAATCATATTCCCTGCTGAAAGCACTGAACTCTGTAGAAGCGAACTGCATGCCATTATCACTCACCAGCTCCATTGGAATGCCCCAGCGGGCGAACAAGCTCTTCAGGCGAATGATAACGGCCTGACTTGTGATATCATTCAGGGGTGCTATTTCCAAATACCTGGAATAGTAGTCGATAACAACAAGAAACTTTTTCCCGTGCAGTTCGCACAAATCAGCAGCTATTTTCTGCCACGGCCCCGCAGGCAGCGGAGTAGACATTAAGGGCTCCCTTCTCTGAGTAGGCCGGCGTTCCGGCAAAAGGCACATTTACCACACGTGATTTGCAATGTCGGAGCTGATCCCAGGCCACCACACAGCTGTAGCTGCTCTTTCTCTGCACTTTGTAATGCCTAAGTGGCCATCGTGAATCCTGTTTAACATCTCCTTCCTCATGCTGACAGGAATTACAATACGGTCTTGGAACAGCACCAACCCTCCAGCTCCGTGAGCTGCGACCTCTCTGGCTGGTAAGCATTTAAAGACATCCAGGCTGCCCGGCTCTCGGCCAGCCATCTCTTATGTACCTTATAACTTCTCGCAGATCTGTGTCCAAATATGTCTCTTTCTTTATCTCTTCCAGTTTCCTTGAAGAAATGGACTTAGAGGCCAGAACTGAATCAACATACACTTTTACATCCGACTCTGTGGAGGATTCTTCAGCAGCAGCCAGCGGGAGCCTGGACAGTGTATCTGCCACAACCAGCTGCTTCCCCCGGCACATGCACTGCCTGAACATTGAACCTGAGTAGTCTCATTAAAAGTCTCTGGCATCTCAAGGGTGTTTTGTCGATGTCATAAGAATTGATAAGAGGGACTAGCGGTTTGTGGTCAGTTTCCAGACTAAATTTCTCCAAACCCACTAGATAACGCTGAAAGCGCTCACAGGCCCAAACTGCAGCCAGGCACTCTTTCTCAATTTGAGCGTATTTCGACTCCGCAGCCGTCAGTGTGCGGGAACAGTAGGCGATGGGCTGTAGTTTGTTGTCATTCAGCTGCAGGAGTGCAGCCCCCAACCCATAACTGCTTGCATCAGCACTAACCACCGTCTTTTTTGAAGGGTCGTAGAACCCCAGCACTGGGGCAGACCCCAGTAGGGACTTAGCATGCAGGAACGCTTTTTCTTGTGAGGGGTCCCCAGACCCAGGCAACATCTTTCTTAAGCAACTCCGTGATAGGGTGCAAAACTGTAGATAAATCTGGAAGAAACTTGCCCACGTAATTTACTAGGCCCAATATCTGTCTCAGCTCATGTACATCAGAAGGGCTTTTCATCTGTTCGATAGCCCCGAATTTTCTCGGGGTCCGGCTTGATGCCATCCCCGTTGATGATATGCCCAAAGTAGCATAATTCAGTTTTTCCTAAAATGACATTTTTCTTTATTCAGCTTCAGCCCAGACTCTTTGATAGCCTGCAGCACACAACTCAAACGCTGATCATGCTCCTCCACTGTAGACCCATACACTAGAATGTCGTCCATGACGACTGCTGTGCCCACGTGGCCACTCAGGAGAGAACTAATTTCCCTCTGAAAGATCTCAGGAGCGGAGGATATCCCAAAGGGAAGTCTGCAGAAACAGAACCGACCTACCGGAGTGATAAAGGTAGTCAGTTTGCGGCACTTTGGATCCAGGGGGATCTGCCAAAAGCCGCTAGAAGCGTCTAATGTGGAAAAGAACTTCGCCCCAGCCAACTTCGGGGCTATATCTTCCAGTGTCGGCAGCACAAATCTCTCCCTCTTCACTGCCTCATTCAACCTTTTCAGGTCCACACAGATGCGCACCTTTCCGTTTTTCTTTGCAACTGGAACAATGGGGGCACACCAATCAGTTGCTTCAACAACCTCTTCAATAACCCCCATAGACTTCATGCACATGAGCTCTTTCTCCACTTGAGGCATGAGCGGGAACGGAATTCTACGAGGAGTAGAAATACTGTACGGGACTGCGTCACTTTTAAGTGCTATACGGACAGGTTTGCAGCTCAGTAGGCCCAACTCGCCAAACATATCTTCAGAGATCTCATTCACTCTGGCCACGAGGCCCAAGTCACAGGCTGCTTTTCTGCTCAATAAACTGTTAACACACTGACCTCGGATCACATGCACCCACATGGTGAACTTCCTTTGTTTGTACTCACAGCTGGCAAGAAATTTCCCCACACAATCAATGCGGCCACCAGGACTATGAACATTTGTAGTAACCTTCGCCAGCTGGGGCTGTCGAGGCAGTCTCATAAATTCAGCAAAAGACATTACAGTGATATCAGCTCCTGTGTCAATCTTAAATCAACATTGGCTCCCATTACAGTAAAGGTAACTTTCCAATCTTCCTCTGAGCTTGTCCGTTCCACAACAGACCCCACAAAAGACACTTCCTGACCCTCCTGGTCACTGTCCACCTGCATCTCCTTAATGTATTCAGTTTTACACACCACTTCAAAATGGCCTATTCTGTTACATTTTCTGCATCTTTTATCTCTGGCCGGGCATATAGCACTCTGATCATGAGCCCGGTAGCACCGTGTGCATCGGCCATGTTGCGCCCATCCACTTCTAGGCCTTTCCAGTACTTTAGATCTACCGCTCACACTGTGCCTTTCACTAGTAATTTTCCTAGACTGTTGCACTTCATCCACAATACTCTCAGACCTCAGATCAGCACTTTGCTTTTTCACCAGTTCACTCTGGCGGGCCATCCTAATAGCCCCGTCTAATGTTAAATCAGGCTCTAACTGCAGCTTCAGGGAGACTTCAGCATCTGCAATTCCAATAACTATTCTGTCTCTGATTTGCTCTTCTTTAGCAACACCAAACTCACAGAATTCAGCTAATTCATACAGGCTGCGCACAAATGACTCCACAGATTCTCCCACACGCTGATTACGTTTGTGAAAACAAGCTCTCTCATGAATCACATTTCTTTTGGGCACAAAGTGGGCACTGAGTTTATCCATAACTATATCAAAGTTAACTTCTTCCCCTTCTTGGAAAGTAAAAGCATTGAACACTGGCTCTACATCTTTCCCCATAGAGTATAAAAGAGAATTAACTTGTACTTCACCACTCTCCTTGTTCAGTTTGGATGCAATCCTGAAGCGCTGAAACCGCTGACGCCATGTGGGCCAAGCTGCAGGCTGAGAAAAGTCAAAAGGCTCAGGTGGGGTAAACTTTGACATCGTCATCATCAGAAACAGAAGCGTAGTCCAGAACTTCTGACACCATGTCATGAGATGCAGGACATATGCAGGACACAGCAATGATGGTACAACTCTATTTTATTACAGAGCATAGCAATACACATCCAGACAGGTTGATTGTACTAAACTAACTGCGACACAGACACCGGACCTAAGCCCCGCCCACATGCTAGTGACATCACATCCTGCTATCATCACAGAAGTGTTATGACTAGCTGGGTACTGTAATATCTCTTGTATCTCGGTAGTTAGGCTCTCTCCCCGGTGTGTCGCTTCAGACTCCTTTAACTGCCACAAAGAGTCCAGGTCTCGGAGGATTGTTACTTCAAGATCTGACAATATTGCAAGTAGCGATATTAAAGTTGTGGCAATTGGTATCCACCTGTTGTGGTGTTAGTTCGCGTTGATCTGCTAGGCTAGGCTGTATTGCGGGTCTGTTATGTCTCCATGTTGATAACACCTAAATATAACTTATGGCTGCCGTACTAGGTCAATCAGGAGCGGTCATCCTCGGTCTGCAGCCAGTCTTCTGGATCACGTAGATGGTCTTCGCCGGCCCGCCGGGCTTTCTTTAGTAGTCTAGATAGGTGGGAAATGGGAAAATTTTAGGTGAAAAAGAGTAAAAAAAGCTTATATTTATTTGACTTTTAGACGAAGCTCCCCTAAAACATGACCGCTTATTTCAGTTGCTATCTCCTCATCCACTTGGAAACTTGTTTTAAAATTGTATGCTCTGTCTGAATCACAAAGACAATTTTTGGATTTCATATCCCTTTGAGCCTAACACTAATATTACCTTCCCCATCATCATTATCATATTAATTATTGTTTCTATTAGTAACCATTTCAATATGTTATTATGTACTGCAGACATATATATAACCCCTATTTTAAACAGTGCACATTTTCTCTCATTTTCTTTACTTTAGTCACCCAAACACTTTCTGCATTTCAGTTGGTTTCTGCAATTCAGCCACCTTTATATTTTGCTTAAAAATAAGAAGAAAATACCCTCCCACCCTTTTATTTTTTTTGTTAGAATCATTGTACTGTGACTCTGTTAAATTTACCAAATCCAAATTATCTCTAGTCATTATTGAAGTAAATTCAGGTAATGTATTCCCTAAGCTGCAGGCATTATGCAGAATGTCAGAGGAAACTGCTACTTCCTGAACAACTCTGTATATTTTCACTGAGACAGTTATTAACTGAGCCCACACAAAGCTATTGATTTACGCTTCACTGGTTGCACACTGCTAAAAACACACTTGCTTTTCCAAACCTGTAAGTCCTCTATTTATCACTGTTTAGCTCTTACAAGATATTACTCTTTACACCATAACTTCACCTACTGATATCAGTCAACACCAGCTAAAAACATTACCTCTCCTTTCTTTAATATCACCATACTTATGATATAAAGCCAATGTCCAGCTTCTGTGTATTTAGCGGCATGTATCACTAGTTTTCCCTTTGTCTGTATATTACAGATGGGCCGTCCTCAGTAGTAACCTCCATCTAATGTATATACAGGGGCACACATCCATCTACTATATATAATGTCAGAGACTGGCCTCCTTCTACTATATATAACTTCAGGGGCACACATCCATCTACTATATATAATGTCAGAGACTGGCCTCCTTCTACTATATATAACTTCAGTGGAACACATCCATCTACTATATATAATGTCAGAGACTGGCCTCCTTCTACTATATATAACTTCAGGGGCACACATCCACCTACTATATATAATGTCAGAGAATGGCCTCCTTCTACTATATATAACTTCAGGGGCACACATCCATCTACTATATATAATGTCAGAGACTGACTGCCTCCTACTATATATAACTTCAGGAGCACACATCCACCTACTATATATAATGTCAGAGACTGACTGCCTCCTACTATATATAACTTCAGGGGCACACATCCACCTACTATATATAATGTCAGAGACTGGCCTCCTTCTACTATATATGATTTCAGGGGCACACATCCATCTACTATATATAATATCAGAGACTGACTGCCTCCTACTATATATAACTTCAGGGGCACACATCCACCTACTATATATAATGTCAGAGTACTTTGACTGTTCATTGTGCCACAGAATCACTTCTTTGTATTGCTTTTGTTTTTAACAAGAGATTTTTCCTCCTCCTGCAGCGGAATTGCTTCTTTTTTATGAACTTTTTTTTTACTTTTACCCCATTCATTTTAAAACCACCGGTAGTCATATAATATATCTGCCTTTAATTTTATTGATTTTTATTGATTGTTATTATGTTCATTAAATATTATTAATTTGTTTTAACTTAACACATCTGACATGTTTCATGAGTTCAGCTTTCTTTATTGAATTTATTTCATACCCATATGGATTTTCTTACCTCTTTTATATAGCAGCTTTTTTTCTAGCGCTCCCTATCCAATCTGTTTAATTTTTTTTTTTTATTACTTAGACCATGGGGCAACAACTCCTCACTCAATTCTCAACCCATCATACATAAGATTAGACCCATGGTCATGCAGCTCCTTTTTCAACCACTTACGC
The DNA here is from genome assembly GCF_027579735.1 of Bombina bombina. Taxonomy (NCBI): domain Eukaryota; kingdom Metazoa; phylum Chordata; class Amphibia; order Anura; family Bombinatoridae; genus Bombina; species Bombina bombina. The sequence goes on along the minus strand of NC_069505.1, from coordinate 99,951,237 downwards.
ACATCACACATCAGATCAGCCCCATGGCCATGCAGCTCCTCATTTAGCCCCATTCTCTCACATTACACATTAGACCCCTAGCCCTGCGGCTATATACTCAACTTCACACATGAGATTTGACCTGTAGCCCTGCAGCCCCCTAGGCAATCCCTTACTCTCATATCACAAATCGGATCAGTCCCATGGTTCTGCAGCTTCTTAGTCCGCCCCATACTCTCATCACACATTATATCAGACCCATAGCTCTGCAGCTCCACAGTCAACCCTTACTTACATTTCATATCATATCAGAACCATAGCCCTGCAGCTCCTCAATCAGTTCTATAGTCTCACATCACACATCAAATCAGACCCATAGCTCTGCAGCTCAACAGTTAGCCCTTACTTACATCTCATATCATATCAGAACCATAGCCCTGCAGTTCTATAGTCTCACATCACACATCCAATCAGACACCTTTCTCTGCAGCTCCTCAGTCAGCCCCATACTCACCTCACTCATCAGATTAGACCCCTGGGTCAGCGACTTCTCAGTCAGCCCCATTTTCTCACTTTACACATCAGATCAGACCCATGGCCCCAGAGCTCCTCAGTCAACCTCCTACACATATCCCACTGCACGAAAGTCCCCTAGCCATTGATCTCCATAGTCAGCCCCATAATCACATCACACATCAGATCAGACTTCTATCCCTGCAGCTCCTCAGTCAGTCTTATACCCACATCACACTAAACAAAAGTTCCCTAGCCCTGCAGCTCCTCAGTCTACCGCATACTTGCTTCATGCAGATCAGATCCTTAGACCTCCAGCTCTTCAGTCAACCCCATACCTCATACATCAGATCTGATCCCTAGTCCTGCAGCTCCTCAGTCAGGTCCATACTCCCTTCATGCAACGTTAATCCCCTAGCCCTGCAGCACCTCAGTCAGCCTCATACCTACATCACACATCAGATCAGACCCCCTATCCCTGCAGCTCCTTAGTCAGCCTTATATCTACATCACACATCAGACCCCTATCTCTGCAGCTCCTCAGTCAGCCTTATATCTACATCACACATCAGATGAGATCCCTAGCCCTGCAGCTACTCAGATAACCTCATACCTACATCACACATCAGATCAGACCCCTATCTCTGCAGCTCCTCAGTCAGCCTTATATCTACATCACACATCAGATGAGATCCCTAGCCCTGCAGCTACTCAGATAACCTCATACCTACATCACACAACAGAGCAGACCCCTATCTCTGCAGCTCCTCAGTCAGCCTTATATCTACATCACACATCAGATGAGATCCCTAGCCCTGCAGCTACTCAGATAACCTCATACCTACATCACACAACAGAGCAGACCCCTATCTCTGCAGCTCCTCAGTCAGCCTTATATCTACATCACACAACAGAGCAGACCCCTATCCCTGCAGCTCCTCAGTCAGCCTTATATCTACATCACACATCAGATGAGATCCCTAGCCCTGCAGCTACTCAGATAACCTCATACCTACATCACACAACAGAGCAGACCCCTAGCCTTGCAGCTAAACAGATCAGACCCATGGCTCTGCAATTCCTCATTCAGTCCCATACTCACATCACATCAGATCATAGTATGGCTCCTGTAAATCTGTCAGTCCAATAACCAGATCTCGAACTTCTGAAATCCTTTTGTCATCTCCTTATCCCAATGTCTCCCGGGCCTTCTGCTGCACAAGGTGTGCTGTGCTGTCTCAAGCATTGTGGGTTTGGCCTATGCAGGGGAAACAAAGAGAAGGATAATGCTAAGCCTGCGTGCCACATTACCTGATACTCATGTGGAAATATGACAAGATGGAAATAGTCTACCCAAAGCTATGTCTTCCTTCAGTGTGACTCTCCAAGTGCCACTAGACCCTGTCCTATACCATCCCCTCTACTACACTGCTACATATTCTTCTTTGAAAACAAATTATTATTCCCCTGCTCTTTCCAAATCCACTACACTTTAATAACCCCAAGAAACTGACACACAGACTTATAAAGTCCTAAAATATTGTGTAGATTTCTATAGGTGTTCAGTGTGATAAAGTGTGTTGAATATATTTATTATATAGCACCTGTATCCATCTACATCTCAGTGTACAATGCATCAGATGGCGTTTTCCCTATAAACTAAGCAGTTGGCAACTTCTTTGCTGCTTAATATACCCACACAGCACTGTTTAATCCTTCCCCAGCAGCAGAGATAAAAGAAAACTCCTTACTGGCCACAGAACTGTTTCTAAAGCCTTCACTGCTGCAAAAATATCAGGAGATCTACAGTTAACTCTTTCCATGCCATAGAGTAATGAGAAATGTATTACAGTTCTCTTTTGTCTATTGACATTTGCAGAGCAATGGTTAACAGCTGTTCTGCCACAGACACAGGATTGAATTTGATTAACCCCTTTTCCTTACACACAGAAGGCACAAGCAGTGAGGAAGAAAAGGGATTAGGGGATTTTTTCTTTATTTTGCAAGTGTATCATAAACATGTGCTAAAGCGAACAAACCCAATGCATTCATCACAACAAACAAGCAAATAATACACAGACGGCACACACTTGCAGAATACAAACATCAAATTAATTTTCCAGAAAGCCTCACTTAATTATATAAATTGAAAAGCCAATGTTTTGTTGCAATTGTTGAAAATTGCCTTTCTAGTCAATATGAGTTTGTTAATGTGTATAAACCGCCTCTTGAGATGTATTCATTGTGCTTACATAGAACAAAGTACATCATAGCACACACTGACCACACTATATAGAACATCTGCTAATGAACTCACAGAAGCAGTCTCCCGCCCAGCTCAACAGCTCACTCCATTCAGCTCAACAGCTCACTCAAGCAGTCTCTTCACCAGCTAGCACAAGCAGTCTCTTCACCAGCTAGCACAAGCAGTCTACTCACCAGCTCACACAAGCAGCCTCTTCACCAGCTCACACAAACTGTCTACTCACCAGCTCACACAAGCAGTCTACTCACCAGCTCACACAAGCAGTCTACTCACCAGCTCACACAAGCAGTCTACTCACCAGCTCACACAAGCAGTCTACTCACCAGCTCACACAAGCAGTCTACTCACCAGCTCACACAAGCAGTCTACTCACCAGCTCACACAAGCAGTCTACTCACCAGCTCACACAAGCAGTCTACTCACCAGCTCACACAAGCAGTCTACTCACAATCTTACACAAGTATTCTCCTGCCCAGCTCACACAAGCAGTCTACTCACAATCTTACACAAGCAATCCCCAGCTTACACAAGCAGTCTACTCACAATCTTACACAAGTAGTCTCCTGCCCAGCTCACACAAGCAGTCTACTCACCAGCTCACACAAGCAGTCTACTCACAATCTTACACAAGTAGTCTCCTGCCCAGCTCACACAAGCAGTCTACTCACAATCTTACACAAGTAGTCTCCTGCCCAGCTCACACAAGCAGTCTACTCACCAGCTCACACAAGCAGTCTACTCAAAATCTTACACAAGTAGTCTCCTGCCCAGCTCACACAAGCAGTCTACTCACAATCTTATACAAGTAGTCTCCTGCCCAGCTTACACAAGCATTCTACTCAAAATCTTACACAAGCAGTCTACTGCCCAGCTCACACAAGCAGTCTACTCACAATCTTACACAAGCAATCCCCAGCTCACACAAGCAGTCTACTCACAATCTTACACAAGCAGTCTCCTGCCCAGCTCACACAAGCATTCTATTCACAATCTTACATAAGAAGTCTCCTGCCCAGCTCACACAAGCAGTCTACTCACAATCTTACACAAGCAGTCTGGTGCCCAGCTCACACAAGCAGTCTCCTGCCCAGCACACACAAGCAGTCTACTCACAATCTTACACAAGCAGCCTCCTTCCCAGCTCACACAAGCAGTCTACTCACCATCTTACACAAGCAGCCTCCTTCCCAGCTCACACAAACTGTCTACTCACCATCTTACACAAGCAGCCTCCTTCCCAGCTCACACAAACTGTCTACTCACCATCTTACACAAGCAGCCTCCTTCCCAGCTCACACAAGCAGTCTATTCACAATCTTACACAAGCAGCCTCCTTCCCAGCTCACACAAACTGTCTACTCACCATCTTACACAAGAAGTCACCTGCCCAGCTCACACAAGCAGTCTATTCACAATCTTACACAAGCAGCCTCCTTCCCAGCTCACACAAACTGTCTACTCACCATCTTACACGAGAAGTCACCTGCCCAGCTCACACAAGCAGTCTCCTGCCTAGCCTACATAAGCAGTCTTCTGCCCAGCATACACAAGAAGTCACATGCCCAGCATACACAAGCGGTCTACTCACCAGCTCACACAAACTGTGTGAACAAAGTTATGTACCGTCTTAAAAGGTTAATTCTTTATGGAAATTGACCAAAACATACAGACAGGTGATCATTTAAAGAGTATTATATAGTGTACACACTGTTACAAGAGTTGCACTGTAAGAACAGATGTAAATAAAATATACAAACAACCCAACTAATATGATACATTACAATGCTTTAATGGCCCTTTATAAATACCAATATTAAGTACCATTATCTTCTGGGGTCTCTCTCTCTGATGAGCCAATGCTCACAGGCTTCCTGGTAGAGGGTCTCTTTGACCTTTAGGACAGCTCAAGGACTTCTGTCATTGCTTCTGGCCCAAGGTCACATCTGCATCTGCTGCCATGAACTCACCTCAGATCCTTCAACACTCTCTGCATTCCAGGATTGCTGCCTCTCAGTGTTCTACTCTCAGCAGTCTGTATAAAACTAGTTTTTCAGTACCTCCTCCAACTAGCCAGAATGTATATGTAGTGTTAGGGAGACTGATTGTTCCTGGCACCTTGTTCACTCACAACATTCAACCAGAGAGTTGAATTCTTACAAGTTTGTGAGACCAAACTTGCATTTCTAAGGCAAGGAAATAACCTTGTTTGGATATTTTTTGTAGCATATCAATCATGTAAATACATATGTACACTTTCAAAGCCAACATTAATATATTTCATGAATAACCCCCCTCCCCCTATTTCTTACAGTATCATAGCCAGCATATGTAAGCAGTGTCCTTACAATAATGGACAACCAGTCTACTCACCAGCTCACACAAGCAGTCTCTTGGTCAGCATATGTAAGCAGTATTTTGTCTATCATGCATAAACAGTCTACTCACCTGCTCACAAAGGCAATCTCATGGTCAGCATATGTAAGCAGTGTTTTGTCTATCATGCATAAACAGTCTACTCACCAGCTAACATATTCAGTCTCCTGGTCAGGATATGTAATCAGCCTATTGGCCAGTGTGCATAAAGTCTGGTCACTAACTTACACAAGTAGGCTCCTGTTTGTCATATGTAAGCAGCCTATTAGCCAGTGTGCATAAAGTCTGCTCACTAGCTCACGCAAGTAGGCTCCTGTTTGTCATATGTAAGCAGCCTATTTGCTGGTGTGCATAAAGTCTGCTCACTAGCTCACGCAAGTAGGCTCCTGTTTGTCATATGTAAGTAGCCTATTGGCCAGTGTGCATAAAGTCTGCTCACTAGCTCACGCAAGTAGGCTCCTGTTTGTCATATGTAAGCAGCCTATTGGCCCGGTGTGCATAAAGTCTGCTCACTAACTTACACAAGTAGGCTCCTGTTTGTCATATGTAAGCAGCCTATTGGCCAGTGTGCATAAAGTCTGCTCACTAGCTCACGCAAGTAGGCTCCTGTTTGTCATATGTAAGCAGCCTATTAGCCAGTGTGCATAAAGTCTGCTCACTAGCTCACGCAAGTAGGCTCCTGTTTGTCATATGTAAGCAGTCTATTGGCCCGGTGTGAATAAAGTCTGCTCACTAACTTACACAAGTAGGCTCCTGTTTGTCATATGTAAGCAGCCTATTGGCCAGTGTGCATAGAGTCTGCTCACTAGCTCACGCAAGTAGGCTCCTGTTTGTCATATGTAAGCAGCCTATTGGCTGGTGTGCATAAAGTCTGCTCACTAGCTCACGCAAGTAGGCTCCTGTTTGTCATATGTAATCAGCCTATTGGCCGGTGTGCATAAAGTCTGCTCACTAGCTTACACAAGTAGGCTCCTGTTTGTCATATGTAATCAGCCTATAGGCCAGTGTGCATAAAGTCTGCTCACTAGCTCACGCAAGTAGGCTCCTGTTTGTCATATGTAAGCAGCCTATTTTCCAGTGTGCATAAAGTCTGCTCACTAGCTCACGCAAGTAGGCTCCTGTTTGTCATATGTAAGCAGCCTATTGGCCCGGTGTGCATAGAGTCTGCTCACTAACTTACTCAAGTAGGCTCCTGTTTGTCATATGTAAGCAGCCTATTGGCCAGTGTGCATAGAGTCTGCTCACTAGCTCACGCAAGTAGGCTCCTGCTTGTCATATGTAAACAGCCTATTGGCCAGTGTGCATAAAGTGTGGTCACTAACTTACACAAGTAGGCTCCTGTTTGTCATATGTAAGCAGCCTATTGGCTGGTGTGCATAAAGTCTGCTCACTAGCTCACGCAAGTAGGCTCCTGTTTGTCATATGTAATCAGCCTATAGGCCAGTGTGCATAAAGTCTGCTCACTAGCTCACGCAAGTAGGCTCCTGTTTGTCAAATGTAAGCAGCCTATTTTCCAGTGTGCATACAGTCTGCACACTAGCTCACGCAAGTAGGCTCCTGTTTGTCATATGTAAGCAGTCTATTGTCCTGTGTGCATACGGTCTGCTCATTAGCTCACGCAAAAAGTTACTTGCCCAGTATGCATAAACAATCTACCCACTAGCTCACGCAAAAAGTTACTTGCCCAGTATGCATAAACAATCTACCCACTAGCTCACACAAAAACTTACTTGCCCCGTATGCATAAACTATCTACCCACTAGCTTGCACAAAAAGTTACTTGCCCAGTATGCATAAACAATCTACCCACTAGCTCACACAAAAACTTACTTGCCCCGTATGCATAAACTATCTACCCACTAGCTTGCACAAAAAGTTACTTGCCCAGTATGCATAAACAATCTACCCACTAGCTCACACAAAAACTTACTTGCCCCGTATGCATAAACTATCTACCCACTAGCTTGCACAAAAAGTTACTTGCCCAGTATGCATAAACAATCTACCCACTATCTTACACAACCAGTTTCCTGGTGTTTGATAAACTCAAACAGGCAGTGTCTAATACAAGGCACACAACTAACAAGTGGGAGCGATTCACTAACACCTCTGCAAGTTTTCTAAGCTCCCCAGTCTCTTTAGGTTGCATGTAAATTTCTCTGATTTACTAATTCTCACACATCACGTCCTACTGCTGGTGGGCTTCATAGAATAACATAGGAACTAGTGAAACTGGGGAGCTTGAGAGCACAGTACAATGAAACAATAATATACAATAATATGACTGTGCTGAGAAAATAAACCTTCAATGCTGAGAGAATCTGTTATAGGGACATTTAAAGCAAAAAATACATGTTCTAAACCTCAAGCAGGAAACAACTAGTCAGCCAATCAGGATCAGTGAATGCTGCCATACCCACCCAGTTTTATATACTCAGGGGTAGATTTAACAAGCAGCAGATGCTGCTTTCTACGCTCGAAGTGTCAGGATCGGAGTTAAGAAGCAGCGGTCTTAAGATGATTGACACTCCTTGCTAGCGGCCGATAGGCCGTGAATGTGCAGGGGGCGGCACTGCACAAGCATTTCACAAGAAATGCTTGGGCAATGTTAAATGCCGACAGCATATGCTGTTGGCATTTAGCAATGTAGCGAATCATGTCCTCCTGGCACTTGTTAAATTTACCCCTTATTCTTGTTTACGGCTGCATAAAAGTTTATCCTGTTAAAGGGACACTGAACCCAAATTTTTTCTTACATGATTCAGATAGAGCATGCAATTTTAAGCAACTTTCTAATTTACTCCTATTATCAATTTTTATTTGTTCTCTTGCTATCTTTATTTGAAAAAGAAGGCATCTAAGCTAAGGAGCCAGCCAATTTTTGGTTCAGACCCTAGACAGCAATTTTTGATTGGTGGGTGAATTTATCCACTAATCAGCAAGAACAACCTAGGTTGTTCACCAAAAATAGGCTGGCTTCTAAACTTACATTCTTGCTTTTCAAATGAAGATACCAAGAGAATGAAGAAAAATTGATAATAGGAGTAAATTAGAAATTTGCCTAAAATTGCAAGCTCTATCTGAATCACGAAAGAAAAAATTGGGTTCATTGTCCCTTTAAGCATAACCCTACTGCCATCTTCATTTCAGAAATTTGGTAATTTACAGAGGAAAAATATATAAATTATTCCTATTATTACTATACAACATTTCAGTATTTAATGTATTAAATAGTCATATTTAAAGGTTAATTTTACATGCAAAATATTCATTATAGTCAACATAATTCTTAAATATTCCTATGATTTATTGAATATGTGTGTTGTACATGTGTACAATGTGTTTCATAACCTTTACATCTCGGAGAAGCTCTCAAAAATCTGAGCCAATTAAAAACAGCATACAACAAGCCAAAATGCATTAATGAGATCTATGTGCACAGATGTATTGTATTTCAGCTCTCCCATAAATATGAATGGGAACCAAAAACAGTCTTCCGCTACTGTTGTTTTGAAAGCACAAAATAAAAAACCTGCAGCTTTGTAAACCGCTGATAAACATCTGAAAATGAATAACACCACCAATGGCCATATTGTTTTATTTTTTTATTTGGCAGTAAAGTCAAAATTAAACTTTCATGATTCAGATAGAGGGGCCGATTTATCATGTTTGGGCGGACATGATCCGCTGTAGCTATCATATCCGCCAGACATCGATAAATGCAGACAGCATACACTCGGCATTTATCATTGCACCAGCATTTCGTATATATATATATATATATATATATATATATATATATATATATATATGCTATTATAGCTCTAATGATTCTAATCCATCTGGAAGCATTCCACAAATTATTCTGAACCATCTAGGAAGCTAGACCATAGAAACGTTTTATTACTATCCTAATATGCAAAGCTTTTCTTAGCCATTTATCAGGTAACATACTTGCCCTAGCCCTTTAAATACTAAGGTTCTAATTTTTCTTTTCATATTTTTCACAGGATGTGTAGCTTTAAATCTTTTAGTTTTATTGCTAGGTTACTTTATAAATATCTTCACTGTTTATACATTGTTACTGGCAGTGGCTACATGCCTTGCACCTTCTTCTTGAGATTTTGCTATATACAGTAACTACCTGGTCTCTTTTCTGGTATTTATATTTTACTTTATTATTGCTAGATGATTGTTGACAATATATGTGTCCTATTTATGTAGGCTTACAGGTTAAATATTTTCCTGCATAATTGGGGTTTCTATCTCAGTGGAATTAGTTGATAGTTTACATTTTGAGCTGTCTAGTGTGTCTGTGTTTTTACAGGCTGTGTAGTGTAAGAAGTGTACACCTGCCTGCCTATATATGAATTCCTGCTCCTGAGTAGTAGAGACACTGGCCTCTAGTTATGAAGCCATCTACTTACCTGCATTCGCCGGCCCAATACGCTCGCCTAAGCTCGCCTACCATCGCCGCTGCAGAACTGAATACGCTTGTCAAAGTTATCAATAAACCCCTATCCTGCCCCCCCTACACCGTCGCCACTATAATAAAATTATTAACCCCTAAACCTAAGTCTAATACTAACCCTAACACCCCCCTAACTTAAATATTAATTAAATAAATCTAAATAATATTACTCTTATTAACTAAATTAATCCTATTTAAAACTAAATACCTATAAAATAAACCCTAATATAGCTACAATATAAATAATAGTTACATTGTAACTATTTTAGGATTTATTTTTATTGTACAGGCAAGTTTGTATTTATTTTAACTAGGTACAATAGCTATTAAATAGTTATTAACTATTTAATAGCTACCTAGTTAAAATAAAGACAAATTTACTTGTAAAATAAAAACTAACCTAAGTTACAATTACACCTAACACTACACTATAATTAAATAAATTATTCCAATTTAAAACTAAATACTTACCTGTAAAATAAACCCTAAGATAGCTACAATGTAATTAATAATTACATTGTAGCTATTTTAGGATTTATTTTTATTTTACAGGTAACTTTGTATTTATTTTAACTAGGTACAATAGTTATTAAATAGTTATTAACTATTTAATAACTACCTAGCTAAAAGAAATACAAAATTACCTGTGAAATAAATCCTAACCTAAGTTACAATTAAACCTAACACTACACTATCATTAAATTAATTAAATAAATTAGCTACAAATACCTACAATTAAATACAATTAAATAAACTAAACTAAATTACAAAAAAAAACAACTAAATTACAGAAAATAAAAAATATTACAAGAATTTTAAACTAATTACACCTAATCTAAGCCCCCTAATAAAATAATAATAATAATAAAAAAAAAAAAAAAAGTCCCTACCCTATTCTACATTACAAAGTAATCAGCTCTTTTACCAGCCCTTAAAAGGGCTTTTTGCGGGGCATTGCCCCAAAGTAATCAGCTCTTTTACCTGTAAAAAAAAATACAACCCCCCAACATTAAAACCCACCACCCACATACCCCTACTCTAACCCACCCACCCATAGGAATCAATGGGATATCGGGCAGCAGCAAACATGAGCTTTCACTATGGTTAGACTCCCATTGATGCCAGGGCGGCGGATTGAAATCCAGGTACGCTGCCCGGAATAGTGGCGAGCGTACCTGGTAGTAGTTTAATAACTACCAAAAGTAGTCAGATTGTGCCGAACTTGCGTTTGGAACATCTGTAGTGACGTAAGCATCGATCTTTGTCGGACTGAGTCATGCGGATTGAAGCTTACATCACTATATTCTACTTTTGCCAGGCAGTAGGGGTTGATAACTAAGGCGAATCAGCCTCGCCACAAATACGCTGCGGAATTCCAGCGTATTTGCGGTTGACGGCTTCATAACTAGAGGCCACTGAGAGGTGCCGTGGGTGACTGTAAACCCTGATCCGCAGACAGTTGAGCTGAGATACTGTGAGACTGAGATGATTCCAGTCTGCGTGAATCAGCACAACTGAGTGCTCCTGGCTTTGGACATTCCATTTCCATTCCAGCCCCCATACTTATATTTGAGTGTTAATCATGGATCTACAAGTTACAGTATTATTGCAAAAATGCAATATAAGCCTTAACTTAAGGTCAGAAAATAAATAAATAGGAGCGCCTAGGCTAAAGGTGTGTGTGAGACAAAATTATAAAAGCAGGATATCCTACAACACCAATCTATAGAGGACATATACAGGAGCTAGTATAAAAGAAAAATGGCTATGCCAATTTATTCAGGTAAAAATGTCAAGCAACTTAAGCAGACGAATGCTGAAACATATAAATCTCTATAAAAATCGGACATCTCCGATATACATAAAAAACTAATAAGTTGCCACCACAAAAAGTATCAGAAAAAAGGTCGTAATCAGTCGCTATACAGTTCCAAGGATATGAATATACAACCAAAGTTCACAGACAGTTTCAGATAACAGGGTGTCTATTACCTTACTCGTCCGGACACCGTTCCAGTCTCAACGATTTACAGGGCTATTCACCTCCGTAGAGAGACAAGTGCATGACCGTTGACGTCACACGTGTGGGAGCTGTCCTGTTACTGCAGTTCTATTGGCCAGAACAGTCCTCTCAGCCGGGGAAACATTTTCAGCCGATTCCAATGTAGATAAAGTTACGTATCCGCTCTTTAGTGCATATAGCACGCAGGATACCTGTGATACTGGTGGAGATTAGATCTTGACAAGGGGGGGTCTGTTTGGACGGCCGCACTACAGACCTTGTCAGTGGTATACAGCAGTTACTTATGCGATCAATAACACCAGGTGTCTGTACCTTTCCGTTTGTTGTCAGGCTTCTGATACGCCTATGTCGTACTGTCAGAACACCACGGTAGTCTCTGTATCAAAGACAAAAAATCCTCATCCAAATAAGGAATAAACAGTACTGCAACTAATAAAACATCAACGCGTTTCTCCCTTTGCAGGGATTTTTCAAGATGAAGCTGTTGCAGTCCCGGGCTTCTTTTAAAGGGTGATCCAAGTTTCTTATTGGTTGAGCCAATTTAATTGATATTAAAGGTGGTATCCATATAGATACAGTGGTATTGGCAGCAGTGTGGTGATATAGGCAACATAATTTACATCCTAACAGATATAGTCATCTAGATTGTAAGTTCCCACAGGAATAGGGCCCTCAATTCCCCCTGTTTTTTTCTGTAAAATGTTGTCATTGTTTCTCCATTGTACTGTTATCCTTGTACCCATGGGCAGCGCTGCGGAATCTGTTGGCGCTGACGTGTGACGTCAACGGTCACACTCTTGTGTCTTTACGGAGGTGAATAGCCCTGTAAATCGTTGAGACTGGAACGGTGTCCGGACGAGTAAGGTAATAGACACCCTGTTATCTGGAACTGTCTGTGAACTTTGGTTGTATATTCATATCCTTGGAACTGTATAGCGACTGATTACGACCTTTTTTTCTGATACGTTTTGTGGTGGCAACCTTTTAGTTTTTTATGTATATCAGAGACGTCCGATTTTTATTGAGATTTATATGTTTCAGCATTTGTCTGCTTAAGTTGCTTGACATTTTTGCCTGAATAAATTGGCATAGCAATTTTTCTTTTATACTAGCTCCTGTATATGTCCTCTATAGATTGGTGTTGTAGGATATCCTGCTTTTATAATTTTGTCTCACACACACCTTTAGCCTAGGCGCTCCTATTTATTTATTTTCTGATCTACTGTCTTACCTATTGTGGGGACAGTATTTCTAGGAGTTTGGTGTTATACTCAGCGCACACTACTTTATATATGTGTTTAAGTTTTGTCTAGGTCCCTTAACTTAAGGCTTATATTCCATTTGCAATAATATAATACTGTAACTTGTAGATCCTCGATTGGTAGAGGGATTAGCAGCTCAGCTGAGGACATTTGTGCCGATGTCACTGTCACCACTCACCTGACACTGAGACACTCTTATGACGAGTCACTCTGACAGACAGTGTCCACTGTCCTCTGAACCCATCACCCCAGTCACCGACCATGACCCACTGACCCCACGCCACCAGCAGCCTGAGTCTCTGAGAGCCGCAGCCGCCTGAGTCCTCACTGTCCACCGGTACACCATGACAAACAACTCACCGCTTCTTCTCCTCCTGAGGACTTCCTTCCTGACAGGCTGACAGACTTGATCTGACTAGTCGACGACAGACAGAGTCCAGACTCCAGACAGTGAGTCACCGACCGGTCTTCTACTTCTCCTAGGCAGCAGTGACGCACGTGAAACAAAACTCAATCCGCGCCTCTCAAATTCCCGCCCGACAGTAGTCAGCCCAGAATCAGACATGCTCATGTCTGATTGGCTGAGGCGGGGCGGACAGAGCTGAGGGCTCCCAAGACTTGAAGAAACAAACCTCTGGTGGGAGCAGTATGGGCCACAAAAAAGACTGCAATAGATCTTATTTGCCACTGGGTGGCAGTCTCTAGCGGCCCAAACAACCAAATACATTCATATTGCGCAATGGAAGGGTAGCTGGCTGGCCTCTTCTTGTGCAATATGAATGTAATTGAATTACTTAATATTACAGTTTTTTTTTAACATAAGTAAATACATACTGACTACTGAATTTGGTGGGGGGTAGGGGGGGTCACCTTTTTATTAAAAAATAAATAAATAAATTGGAAAAACATTTTTTTTTTTTATTAAAAAGGCTGTAATACACCACATTGGCCAGGGGAGGCACTGCCTCACCTGCCTCCTATGAGTGCACGTCACTGGACTACGCCCCCTGCACATTTGTGGCCTTTGTTGAAAAGCATACCAAGGTAGGATCAAGAGAACCAATGCCCTATGGAATTATGAAAGAAAAATTATCAGTAAGATTTTTGTTTATTGTACACTATAAAATAAGCCTAGAGAATATAGTTTTGCAACCCTTCTTGCAAAAAAGTGGGCTAAACTAATTAGCATGCATTTGCATAAATTATTATGCAGCATAATTGACCATCTAAAGCCAATATGACTGAAGTTTAACAATGATTTATTTCCAATTACATCACACCACACTTAGAAGCAGTTTCACCATAACAGTACTTTAAGCTTTACATTGCTTTTTATAAAAAATTACCAGAACCTTAAAAAACTGCTCATTGCTAGTAAAATACAGACTTGGTGGCAATCCTAGGAGCAGAGTGATAGCTGCTTTACAAATAACAGCTCCTTCACCTTCTTAGTGTCCTCTACCAGCTTCCCATTCTGCTCTCACATACCCTCATACTTTCCAACACTTTCCAGAGGCTTTTAGACTGGGAGGTGAGGGAGACATGAGAGCAGTGCCCCATGGGTATTTTGTGGGTGGAGCTACATTCAGAAAGGCGTGGATATGGGTATGCAGTGGGCTGGTTAGGTAAAGTCAGGGATGGCTGTGGCTGTAGCCAAAACCAGGGTATTTACCCTGAAGGGCAAGCAGAGTCCTGTTATATGCAGGATGTTAGGAATTTTGTAACCTGTCCCCAGACTACACACTGGTTCCTTAAAGGGACACTAATGTCAAAATTAAACATTTATGATTTATAGATAAAGTGTACAATTTAAAAATAACTCTCCAATTAACTTCCATTTTTAAAATGTGCACAATCTTTTTATAACTTTCATGATTCAGATAATAGTATACAATTTTAAACAACTTTCCAATTTACTTCTATTATAAAATTATTTGTTCTCTTGTAATCCTTTGTTGAAAAGTAGGCTCAGGCGCAGAAATGCACTACTGGTAGCTAGCTGCAAACTGCTGGTGAGCCAATGACAAGAGGCATATATGTGCAGCCACCATGAGGTAGACCATATCCTCTCCCCAAAAAATATATTACAGTTTTGCAGGGAAACAAGATCTTAAAGGGACATGAAACCCAATTTAAACAACTTTACCGTTTACTTCTATTATCTAATTTGCTTTATTCTCTTGATATCTTTTGTTGAAAAAGCATATCTAAGTAGGCTCACTAGCTGCTGATTTGTAACTGCACATAGATACCTCGTGTGATTGGCTTATCCATGTGCATTGTTATTTCTTCAACAAAAGGATACCTAAAGAATGAAGCAAATTAGATATTAGACGTAAATTGGAATGTTGTTTAAAATTGTATTCTCTATCTGAATCATGAAATCATTTTTTTAGGTTTTATGTCCCTTTAATAATGTCTTTATTTGGGAGCAAACTCAGTTAAATACTAGAATATACCTTTGTATTACCTTTATTTTTTTTATAGCATTACAAGGCAAAACTCATCTATACATATGAATAAATACATTGACATTGTCCTGTTGGTAAATATTGTTTTCATTATTAAGATGTTAGTTAATGCCCTTTTTCTTCTTTCTCTTTTCTTTTTCTCTTTCTATTTCCTTCATATATTTGTTTTTTTTTATTGTTGTAAGCAGTGCACTATTACCTGACAATGAGTATACATGTGAAGATATAACTATTGTAATTCATATTTGTGAATTTATTGCTGCTATATAAATTCACTGCTGTTGTTTTACAATGTGTTGTTTACTTCTTATATAAACATTTCAATAAACACAGTTATATTTAAAGGGACACTAAACCCACATTTTTTTTCCTTTAATGATTCAGATAGAGCATGCAATTTTAAGCAACTTTCTAATTTACTCCTATTATCAATTTTTCTTCGTTCTCTTGCTATCTTTATTTAAAAAGCAGGAATGTAAAGCTTAGGAGCCTGCCCATTTTAGGTTCAGCCCCCTGGATAGTGCTCGCTTATTGGTGGCTACATTTGTCTAACCAATAAGCAAGCATAGCCCAGGTTCTGAACCAAAAATGTCCCGGCTTTTAAACAAAGATAGCAAGAGAACGAAGAAAAATTGATAATAGGAGTAAATTATTATCTGAATCATGAAAGAAAAAATTTGGGTTTGGTGTCCCTTTAAAAAATAAAAAGTTTGTAACGTGAACTAGACATGAGCTAGAACTTTAGCATTGACAAAAAAAAGTGATTTAACTGGTCCAATTTTGTTAAATTTTAAGTCTGAAAATTCTTTGAAAATCTGCAAGAAATTTGTTTTCTGATTCTCTATTGTGAGTTTTTCATGATTCAGTTTAACCCCTTTACTATGTTAGGACATTCTATGTCATCCTAACAGCGCTCGGATATAACGCCGTTAGGATGGCATGGAACATCCTACCATATACGGCGTCCTGTAGCTTCCCCCTTTAATGTAGTCAAGGAGCGGCCTGGGGAGCGTGCCCATGATCTGATACCGGCCTTGAAATCACACGATAGCATGGATGATTGTGTGATTTCATTTTTACAAATAATGTTTACATCGGAACTTCGTTCTTATATGGACACTGTTATTCTGTCACGAAGGGGTTAAATTTGAAAACCAAAGAAATCCTATTTTCAAAAATCCATGGTCGCAATGAGATGCTGATTACTGTATAATTAAACATAAATGTATTGATGCTTTAAAACCACAAAAAAAATGATTAAAAAAATTAAATATGTTGTCACTAGTGGGAGGCAGCTATATCTGATACAGCAAAATTGGTGCCTCTGAAAATTAATTCATAAATATTGATCACCCCAAATTATATACAGCAGGTAATGCTGATAAATGCAAAGCTATTGATCCAATCACAAAAACTTAGCAGCCAGGCTAAAGCTTCAAATTCAATAACATATTAGGTAAAAATTGCCTCCTAATCATATCATGTACTACTAGAAACCTTAGATTGCCTGAAATGCTGGTGAGAAAATAAATGAAGTGACTACAATATAAATTAATTGAAAGGGAACAAGACAGAGATCTATAAAACAATTTTGACCAAACTCCAGATTATAAACAAATTGAATATTGTTGCTACTCTCTATATTAACCTCTAATGTCTCAAATTGATAATGATTATCTGAAACTGAAGAGGTGGTCAGGTTTGTTTGTGGATACGACAATTGCAGTGCATGATGGAGACAGACTAAATCACATTTATTATATGCAGTCTTAGTTAACGGGAGATAGAAGCCATGATTGAGACAGAGGCTACCAATTTATTCAATTTACCTTGGTTATCAATTTCACTTCTTTCTCTTAAATCTCCTTCCATGAGAACATACCAGGGTGGATTTGATTTAAATCACAATTTAAATCACTAGTTAGTAAGACCTGATTTAAATCATGATTTTCTACATAAAGGTTTCGTTTTCAGAATAACTTCAGATTATTTTTCTAGTTATATTAGAAAATGACTGATTTAGTTACTGTATATACCATTAGAAATACATAGATAATTATGAAATTATTGGGAGATCTTAATTCAGATGTGAGTGTGTTGCACTATCACAAAAATAAATCTGGAAACAGCTGAATTCCGCTGGCGGCGGCGGCGGCCATATTCATGTGCTAACGAATGAGACAAATGCACATCCCTAGTCTAAATTCACTAATTGTGTCTGGATCCTTGCCTAGTTTGTGTATTACTAAAATGTGAGCCTCCAGCATAGAAGATCATTGGTTAGCTTCCATGAAAAGCATAAGCATTTATGTATATCTGAAGGTTTTATGGTATTTATCCCGTATGTCATATAGGTCTGGGATCTGTATATTATTATTATTAAAGGAAAAAGAAACCCCACATTTTTCTTTCATGATTCATATAGAACATACAATTTTAAACAACTATCCATTATACTTATTTTATCAAATTAGCTTCATTCTCTTGGTATCCTTTGCTGAAAGAGCAACAGTGCTCTACTGGGAGCTAGCTGAACATTTCTAATGAGCCAGTAACAAGAGACAAATGTTTGTAGACACGATTTACCAGCTAGCTCCCAGTAGTGTAGGATATGTATGTATTCTTTTTAAAAAAACAAGCAATACTTAAAGGGACATGAAACCCAAAAATGTTCTTTCATGATAGAGAATACAATTTAATTTTTTTTTCTAATTTACTTCTATTATCTAATTTGTTTAATTCTCTTGGTATCATTTGTTAAAGGAGCAGCAATGCACTACTGTTTTCTAACTGAACACATGGGTGAGCCAATGACCGTTCTATTTCTGCAGCTATCAATCAGCAGTTAGAACCTAGGTTCTTTGCTGCTCCTGAGCTTACCTAGATAATCATTTCAGCAAAGGGAAGAAGGTAACAAATTAAAATAATAGAAGTAAATTAGAAAGTAGTTTAAAATTGTATTCTCAATCTGAATCATGAAAGAAACATTTTGGGTTTAGTGTCCCTTTAAGTAAAAGTGAAAATAGAAGTGCATTTTAAAGTGTCTGAATCATACGAGTTAAATGTTTTTTTCCTATCCCTTTAAGTGTTTTCATTGCTTATTTTATATTCTCTAGCATGATTGGGAAACCAGTAAAGATTTGTTTGTCTCAACAGAGGGAAAATATATTTTTTGAATACATTTTTTTTGTTTATGTTCTAGGTCTGTTGGGCTCTTGTTCGAATCGTTGGTAAGTCAATTTTATGTTTGTACTTTACACCATAAAGCTGGAAAATGTTTGTCTCCATAAATCTTTTTATTAATAGATCATTCACATTTACGTGCTGTATATACATTAAGAATAAACAGAGCTTTTGCCCGCTCCGTATATGGGCCTTGAATACATTTTATAAAGTAATCGTCACCTCTCAAGCGCCTTTTTTTCTAGTTAAAACAGGCCCAGTTTTGCTAACCTCTCCTCATAGCTTAAATTCTCCATTCCCTTTATTAGTTTTGTGGCTCTCCTCTGAACTTTTTCTAAGTCTGAAATATATTTAGAGTTTTTCTCTGTTTACAATCATATAGTGAGCAGTCACTGAAGAATAATATTGCAAATAAATGAAGTGGCAGTGAGCAATTTGCGGTTTATTTTGTATATCAATGTGCATACAATCTAGTTTCCCAGGCTTTATGGTCCATTTTATTAACAAGATGAGAAAGTGCAGGTGCTAATAGTTTGGATTTTTATTCACTGTATCTAAAGAATTAGGATTTTACTTGAACAGTCCCATTTATGTGTTAGGTATATAGTTGAGTAAGGAACATTTTTGCCAGATGATGTAATAAGAGAAATCTACAATAAGAATCCGTGTTTGTCCATGAGATCCTTACTGTTTGTATCCTTTGTTGAAATTCGTCCCCTTTCCATGAGTGCATACCTAGGTAGGCTCAGGAGCGTCACGAATCTTGAGCACTATATGTTACAAGCATAAAATTGATTTAAATACACTGCCATATATTGCTCAAGAACCTTCAACTTCCTGAGCCCAAACGTTAGGCTCTCATACCAAGGAGCTTAGCTTTACCAGTGCAAATCATTACATATTACATTACGTAAAGTGGAAAGTTTATAATAATTACAAACTGTATTGTAATAATGAAACTTTGATTTTAAAAGTCATGCCCCTGTAAAGATGGTGTGAAAATTGGATTAGTAATCAGTGGTCCGATAGTTCAGTTTTCTCTTCTCCATGAAGTTCTGCTATTATTTCTGGATCTGAAGAAGATTTGCTTTTGTCTTCAAGTGTCCCTTTCTTCTTTGGGTCTTGAATTTGGTATTGCAGATTCTGCACTATTTCCCTTGAGCCTATATATAAAATACCTTCAAAGTTCTTTTCTTTTAAGCACATGTGGTTATGGCTCTGTTCTTAGCTGGGAGTTGTTTGAGGTTCTGTGTTCTACATTTTCAGGTTTTTTTTAATCAGGGTAGAGGTATTTGCTCTATGGATGATTCTGAGCTCTATCATTGTGACGTAACGTGAAGGATAATAAACTACACACAAGCTTGTTATTCTCAGTGGTCTTTTATTTCCAAAAGGTACTAAATAATTTCACAAAACCTGTTTTCTTTATGTTTTTTGCAATTCATTCAAGATTCAGAAAGGAAAAAAACTTCCATTAATTCTTTAGCTTTTTAAATCCCCCCTTATGCTTTTAATTTATAAGCTTGGAAAAAAATCCTGTGTTTTAAAGTGAGAGATTTTTTTCTTCTCCAGCTATGACTTTATCATGGATCAGATATAATAAAGCTTCTGTTCAAATATTGTGCAAGGCAGCTACATTTTTCACTATGTTTTAATGTGCTTGCCTCTTTACAAACTGTATGTAATAGCATATTCTTGCAGACAATGCTCAGTTCTAGGGAAAGAGGTCTTTTTTTCTTTAGCTATGCCTTTATAGTGACAGCTTTTCTAGTGTCCAGCCATCGATACATACACTATAAAAAGAACACGGTAGAACTTAAAATCTTTGTTCCCCCCCCCCCCCACACACACACAAAAAGGTAAAAGGAAATTGTAACAGAAACATACATATAACACAATGAAATTACAGTTTAATGGTACTTTGTCAATGTTCAGGTAGAATAAATCGTAAGATATGTCAATAGCGAACATGCACTTTAATTCACACAAGGAGGTGGTGGATATATGGTAAAGAGAAGATTTAAAAAGAGATTTGGGAACTACGAATGACAATAGGGATTGAGATCACTGCATTATGAAGAACATTTGCTTTATCTGTACTGTTAAAGGGATATAATTTTGAATGGAAGCTTTTTTTGTACAATATACTTGTATTAATAAAAATGTCTGTACAGTGATTTGTATTGCGATTGCATTTCTGTTCCTGGCAATAACCTCTGCATTATTAAAATAAGCATTTCTGCAGATTTCTAGCTGATAATTGTGAACATGCTGCACTGTAGAATGGTGCAGAACATTTCTATACATGTCTGGCCACAGATAATGATCCTGCAGTACTGTATAATAATGTAAAACATTGTTAAATATGTTCAAATGTGAAATCTGGGAAGTTGTTTGAATTTAAAATAAGTATCTGCTATTAGTCTGTCCCAAATGGATTGCACTGTACACTAACTGTGATAGATTTAATTGACCTATACTGTCTTGGTCATAAACCTCCCCCTGATAACTGTTACCAATTCTCTTTCTTGGCTGCAAACTGAAATTCTTATGAGATGAAGCAGGAAATAAATAAATAACTCTTTTTTTTTTTTTTAATTAGAAAATAGAGTGATGAGCAACGAAAAAATATATAACGCTTGTGTGAACTCAGTAAGTCATAAAAAGGCTGGGGGAAAAAATACAGTAAACTCAAGCAACACATAATTTGCTCTGCTACAGAGTTCTATTTAAATGTAAATTAAGTGAAGAGAGGGTTGTCTTCTTTCTTAATAGAAATTTAGCAGGGTAGAGCGGTAATGGTGGTCTCCGATCAATTGTGATAGGAAAATCAAGTCTATTTGTGCTAGTTACGGTTACATTAGATTGGAGAGGCCTTAGAGATGGAGGCTGAAGATAATTTCTTTTTTGCTTAAGGTTCCAACAGCAGATCTCTATTACTGATGGGTTCTGCAATTGACTGTTTGCCAATACTATTTTGGAGAAGTTACTACATAGTTATTTATAACTGATTGGAGAAAAGTTCTTTATAGTTCATTAATTTAAAGGAATAATTTAGTCAAAATTAAACTTTAATGATTCATGCAATTTTAAGCAACTTTCTAATTTACTCCTATTATAATTTTTTCCCCGTTTTCTTGGTATCTTTATTTGAAAAAGCAGTAATGTAAGCATAGGAGCCGGCCCATTTTTTGTTCAGCACCTGGGTAGAGCTTGCTGATTGGTGTCTAAATGTAGCGACCAATCAGCAAGTGCTACCCAGCTGAACCAAATAGGAGTATATTAGAAAGTTGATTAAAATTGCATGCTCTATCTGATTAATGAAAGTTTAATTTTGACTAGACTATCCCTTTAAAGGACCAGTAAATACCGTGCATTTGCATAATCAGCAAATCCATGATAAAAAGACAATGTAATAGAACTTAGTCTAAACTTCAAATGAGTAGTAGATTTTAATCTGACAAATTTCAGTTATGCTTATTTCAACTCCCCCTGTATCATGTGACAGCCATTAGCCAATCACAAATGCATATATGTATGTTCTGTGAATTCTTACACATGCTCAGTAGGAGCCGGGGTAAATATAAACAGACTGTGCCTATTTTGTTAATGGAAGTAAATTGGAAAGTTGCTTAAAATTGCTGCTCTAACT
This sequence comes from Bombina bombina, assembly GCF_027579735.1. NCBI lineage: Eukaryota > Metazoa > Chordata > Amphibia > Anura > Bombinatoridae > Bombina > Bombina bombina. The sequence goes on along the minus strand of NC_069505.1, from coordinate 99,929,044 downwards.
GAATCATGAAAGTTTAATTTTGACTTGAGTGTCCCTTTAAATAAAAAAAATAAAATCTGGTCTGTTTTTGCTGCCATATCTGAATACACCCTATTAATCATTAGTTATTAAAGGGACATAATACTCATATGCTAAATCACTTGAAACTGATGCAGTATAACTGTAAAAAGCTGACAAGGAAAATTTCACCTGAGCATCTCTCTGTAAAAAAGTAAGATATTTTACCTCACAATCTCCTCAGCTCAGCAGAGTAAGTTTTGTGTAAAAAGTTATTCTTCACCTGCTCCCAGCTGCAGGTAAAAATAAATAAATGAAGAAATGAACAGCAGCCAATCAGCATCAACAGTGCTGAGGTCATGACCTCTTTTACTGTGATCTCATGAGATTTGACTTAACTCTCATGAGATTTCATAGTAAACTTCCTTACACTGAATAGGGAAATAAGATGAGTGTGCACGTAAGCTCGCTCCTTCCGCTGTCCCGGGGAAAACAGACATACTGATTTGCTGCTTAGAAGTCCTTTACAATGGGATGTGGCTACTGAAGAACTTTTGAGATAAAGGGGGGTAGTTATCAAGCCGTCAACCTCAAATACACTGCGTATTCCGCAGCGTATTTGTGGCGAGGCTGATACGCCTTAGTTATCAAAGGCTCGAGACCGGCAAAAGTAGAATTTTGTGATGTCAGCTTCGATCCGCCGGACTCAGTCCGACACAGATCGATTCTTACGTCACTCCAGATGTTCCGCACACAAGTGCGGCACATTCTCACTACTTTTGCTAGCTATCAAAAAACTAGCAGGTACGCTCGGCACTTTTACGGCCCAGCGTACCTGGTTTTCAAAGCGCCAGCCTGGAGGCGGCGGATCCCATAGGAATCAATGGGAGTCTGACCATAGCGAAAGTACAAGTTCGCTGCTGACAGACATCCCATTGATTTCTATGGGAGCTGTCTACACCTAACACCCTAACATGTACCCCGAGTCTAAACACCACTAATCTGACCCCCCCTACACCGCCGCAACTAAATAAAGTTATTACCCCCTACACCGCCGCTCCCGGAGCCCACCGCAAGCTACTCTATACATATTAACCCCTAAACCGCCGCTCCCGGAGCCCACCGCAACTATAATAAATGTATTAACCCCTAACCCGCCGCTCCCTGAACCCGCCGCAACCTATATTAAATGTATTAACCCCTATCCTGCCCCCCCTACACCGTCGCCACCTATAATACATTTATTAACCCCTAATCTGCCCCCCCTACACCGTCGCCACCTATAATAAATTTATTAACCCCTATCCTGCCCCCCACTACGCCGCCGCCACTGTAATAAAATGATTAACCCCTAAACCTAACCCTAACCCTAACGCCCCCTAACTTAAATATTAATTAAATAAATCTAAATAAATTAACTCTTATTAACTAAATGAATCCTATTTAAAACTAAATACTTACCTTTAAAATAAACCCTAATATAGCTACAATATAAATAATAATTATATTCTAGCTATCTTAGGATTTATTTTTATTTTACAGGTACCTTTCAATTTATTTTAACCATGTACAATAACTATTAAATAGTTATTAACTATTTAATAGCTTACCTAGCTAAAATAAAGAGAAATGTACCTGTGAAATAAATCCTAACCTAAGTTACAATTACACCTAACACTACACTATACTTTAATAAATTATTCCTATTTAAAAATAAATACTTACCTGTAAAATAAACCCTAAGATAGCTACAATGTAATTAATAATTATATTATAGCTATCTTAGGATTTATATTTATTTTACAGGTAACTTTGTATTTATTTTAGCTAGTTAGAATAGTTATTAAATAGTTATTAACTATTTAATAACTACCTAGCTAAAAGAAATACAAAATTACCTGTAAAATAAATCCTAACTTAAGTTACAATTAAACCTAATACTACACTATCATTAAATTAACTAAATAAACTACCTACAAAGAACTACAATGAAATACAATTACATAAACTAACTAAAGTACAAAAAATAAGTTACAAACATGTTAAAAATATTACAACAATTTTAAGCTACTTACACCTAATCTAAGCCCCCTAATAAAATAACAAACCCCCCAAAAATAAAAATAAACCCTACCCTATTCTAAATTACATAAATTTCAAAGCTCTTTTACCTTACCAGCCCTTAAAAGGGCCATTTGTGGGGGCATGCTCTTTTGTCTGTAAAATAAAAATACAACCCCCCCCAACATTAAAACCCACCACCCACATACCCCTAATCTAACCCAAACCCCCCTTACAAAAACCTAACACTAATCCCCTGAAGATCATCCTACCTTGAGTCGTCTTCACTCAGCCGAGCCACCGATGGAACTGAAGAGGACATCCGGAGCGGAAGAAGTTAATCCTCCAAGCGGCGCTGATGAAATCTTCCATCCGATGAAGTCATCATCCAGGCGGCGCTGAAGAAGTCTTCAAAGAGGCGCTGAAGAGGTCTTCTATCCGGGCGAAGTCATCTTCCAAGCCGGGTCTTGAATCTTCCTTCTGCCGACGCGGAACCACCTTCTTCACCGACGGACTACGACGAATGACGGCTCCTTTAAGGGACGTCATCCAAGATGGCGTCCCCTCAATTCCGATTGGCTGATAGGATTCTATCAGCCAATCGGAATTAAGGTAGGAAAATCTGATTGGCTGATGGAATCAGCCAATCAGATTGAGCTCGCATTCTATTGGCTGTTCCGATCAGCCAATAGAATGCGAGCTCAATCTGATTGGCTGATTGGATCAGCCAATCGGATTGAACTTGAATCTGATTGGCTGATTCCATCAGCCAATCAGATTTTCCTACCTTAATTCCGATTGGCTGATAGAATCCTATCAGCCAATCGGAATTGAGGGGACGCCATCTTGGGTGACGTCCCTTAAAGGAGCCGTCATTCGTCGTAGTCCGTCGGTGAAGAAGGTGGTTCCGCGTCGGCGGAAGGAAGATTCAAGACCCGGCTTGGAAGATGACTTCGCCCGGATAGAAGACCTCTTCAGCGCCTCTTTGAAGATGACATCGGCCGGATCGAAGACTTCTTCAGCGCCGCTTGGAGGATTAACTTCTTCCGCTCCGGATGTCCTCTTCAGTTCCATCGGTGGCTCGGCTGAGTGAAGACGACTCAAGGTAGGATGATCTTCAGGGGATTAGTGTTAGGTTTTTGTAAGGGGGGTTTGGGTTAGATTAGGGGTATGTGGGTGGTGGGTTTTAATGTTGGGGGGGGTTGTATTTTTATTTTACAGGCAAAAGAGCTGAACTTTTTGGGGCATGCCCCCACAAATGGCCCTTTTAAGGGCTGGTAAGGTAAAAGAGCTTTGAAATTTATGTAATTTAGAATAGGGTAGGGATTTTTTTTATTTTGGGGGGGTTTGTTATTTTATTAGGGGGCTTAGATTAGGTGTAAGTAGCTTAAAATTGTTGTAATATTTTTAACATGTTTGTAACTTAATTTTTTATTTTTTGTAACTTAGCTTTTTTTATTTTTTGTACTTTAGTTAGTTTATGTAATTGTATTTCATTGTAGTTCTTTGTAGGTAGTTTATTTAGTTAATTTAATGATAGTGTAGTATTAGGTTTAATTGTAACTTAAGTTAGGATTTATTTTACAGGTAATTTTGTATTTATTTTAGCTAGGTAGTTATTAAATAGTTAATAACTATTTAATAACTATTCTAACTAGCTAAAATAAATACAAAGTAACCTGTAAAATAAATATAAATCCTAAGATAGCTATAATATAATTATTAATTACATTGTAGCTATCTTAGGGTTTATTTTACAGGTAAGTATTTATTTTTAAATAGGAATAATTTATTAAAGTATAGTGTAGTGTTAGGTGTAATTGTAACTTAGGTTAGGATTTATTTCACAGGTACATTTCTCTTTATTTTAGCTAGGTAAGCTATTAAATAGTTAATAACTATTTAATAGTTATTGTACATGGTTAAAATAAATTGAAAGGTACCTGTAAAATAAAAATAAATCCTAAGATAGCTAGAATATAATTATTATTTATATTGTAGCTATATTAGGGTTTATTTTAAAGGTAAGTATTTAGTTTTAAATAGGATTCATTTAGTTAATAAGAGTTAATTTATTTAGATTTATTTAATTAATATTTAAGTTAGGGGGGCGTTATGGTTAGGGTTAGACTTAGGTTTAGGGGTTAATCATTTTATTACAGTGGCGGCGGCGTAGTGGGGGGCAGGATAGGGGTTAATAAATTTATTATAGGTTGCGGCGGGTTCATGGAGCGGCGGTTTAGGGGTTAAACTATTTATTTAGTTGCGGAGAGGTGCGGGATCAGCAGGATAGGGGTTAATAATTTTATAATAGAGGGCGACGGTATAGGGGGGGCAGGATAGGGGTTACTAGGTATAATGTAGGTGGCAGCGGTGTCCGGGAGCGGCGGTTTAGGGGTTAATACATTTATAAGAGTTGCGGCAGGGTCTAGGAGCGGCGGTTTAGGGGTTAATACATTTATAAGAGTTGCGGCAGGGTCTAGGAGCGGCGGTTTAGGGGTTAATACATTTATAAGAGTTGCGGCAGGGTCTAGGAGCGGCGGTTTAGGGGTTAATACATTTATAAGAGTTGCGGCGGGGTCTAGGAGCGGCGGTTTAGGGGTTAGTAACTTTATTTAGTTGCGGGGGGCTCCGGGGGCGCCGGTATAGGGGGCAGAACAGTGCAGTTTAGTGTGAGTGCTTAGTGACAGGCTAGCAATAAAGCTGGGAAAAAGCCGAAGGGCAGCGAGATCGGATGAGTGATAACTGTCACAGTCCGCTGCTCATCGCCCCGCGGCTTTTTGACAGCTTTATTTGATAACTTAGGCGAACGTATTCAAGGTCCGCGGCGGCGAAGGTAGGCGAGCTTAGGCGGACGTATTGGGCCGGCGAAGCCAGAAAAGTAGACGGCTTGATAACTAGCCCCCAAAATATCTTTCTTTTTTACTTAGAGATGTTCAGGTGATATTTTCTAGTCGGCTTTTTACAGCTAGCTTCAAGTGTTTTAACATTTGGGTATCATGGCCCTTTAAGTAGTGGATGCTTTTTGACCACTTCCAAACTTAAAGGGATATGAAACCCAAATGTTTTCTTTCATGGTTCAGATAGAGCTTGCAATTTTAAGCAACTTTCTTATTTACTTCTATTATCAAATTGTCTTTGTTCTCTTGGTATCTTTATTTGAAAAGCAGGCATGTAAGCTTAGGAGGTGGCCCATTTTTGGTTCAGAACCTGGGTAGTGCTTGCTGATTGGTGACTACATGAAATATATTTTTTCAACATAATTTAATAATGATTTGTATGGCATCATTTAAACTCATACATTTTTTTTCAGCAGGCTTATAACTTCTCTTTGGATAGGTTCTGTTTATCCACGTTTCTATGCATAATATGTTTACGATTTTTACAACGTACGTTCTCTGTGCTTTTGTCCTGTATGTATGTACATTGCCATCACATACAGAAATGTATGTTACTCCCTTTAACAAATGACACAGCTAACAGTGTAAAACATGCCTTTAGATAATTTTACTGTGTATCTTGTAGCGCTGACGGATTGTTTTAGATCATCTCGCGTTACTGGAGAGCTTTAAATCATTGGGTCCTAAATGTGAAGACAGATGAATAATATTTTTTGTTTGATATAGAGAATGCAGCAGTCTTATATACAGGTAACTATATAAACCTATATACATATAGGAGTAGATTTAACAAGGGCCGAATGGCTCTTGTTCCCCTTGTTTCTGTGCGAGCCTAAAGACCACTGCTCCATAACTTGTCCGCTGCCTCTGAGGTCTTCAATCCGCCTGATCCTATACGATCGGGCTGATTGACACCCCCTGCTAGCGACAGATTGGCCATGAAACTGCAGGGGGCAGCATTGCACAAGCAGTTCACAAGAACTGCATGTGCAATGATAAATGCCGACAGCGTATGCTGTCGGCATTTATCGATGTGCGGCGGACATGATACGCTACATCGTATGATGTCCGCCCGCACTTACATAAACAGGCCCCATAATGTTTCTGCCATACATTCAATAAAACCACATTCACTTTCTATTATGACTATTCATGTTATCCAAGACATCATAGGGGGATAATTGCCCTGAGATTGACTGCTTTATTTCCCAGAGCTGCAGTAGCCAATGTGTATTCTGGAGTACTATTAAACAGCATGATTATATATAAAATTGAATTATTTTTGTTCAATGCAGCGACAGGGAAAAGTAGACTTAATTGTACTTTCTAATGGAATAATAAATGCTTTAGTTTATTAGAGCATTTTATTATTGCACAAATACATTTTATTTGCCATTTTTAACCCCCTCAAGGGATTAAGCACATAGCTAAATACAGGAGCTGTGAATGAGTGACTGGGTAAAGAGCTCACCTGGTGCACAAGCAAAACTTTGCATGTACAGCCTTTGCAGAGACGTTAAAGGGACAATGAACCCATTTTTTTTTCCTTTCATGATTCAGATAGAGCATGAAATTTTAAGCAACTTTCTAATTTACTCCTATTATCAATTTTTATTTGTTCTCTTGCTATCTTTATTTTAAAAGCAGGAATGTAAATCGTAACAGCCAGCCCATTTTAGGTTCAGCACCATGGATAGCGCTTGCTTATTGGAGGCTTACATTTACCCACCAAAAAGCAAGCATAACCCAGGTTCTCAACCAAAAATGGGCCGACTCCTATGTAAATAAAGATAGCAAGAGAACGAAGAAAAAGTGATAATAGGAGTAAATTAGAAAGTTGCTTAAAATTGCATGCTCTATTTGAATCATGAAATAAAAAAATCTGGATTTAGTGTCCTTTTAAATATTCATTTTGTTCACACTGGAGCCAGTGACAATCATGTTTACCTCTGCTAGGTATAAAGGGGCAGAGTGCCCTTTACAACTAGTATTATAAAATGTGAAATAAATGTAATTATGTAAAACACAAACATATACAACAAAATTGTATTAAAATATTTATAAGAATGATGCACACTCTAATATTTTATATGCAAAATGTATTTATGAATATCAACATAAAATATGCTAAGTTGTGAAATATTATATATAAAAGCAGTAAATAATTAACAATATGAATAAGATAACTATGAAAAATATATCACTTAAACATAGGGTCTAACATAGATGTAAATGAAATAGTTTATTAATTTTGTAATGTATTTTCAAATATATTTGTTTATCTATTGTGTCTCAGTTGATCACAGGTGAAGGTTGCATATGCAAATATCATGTTTGTGTTTCTAAGCATTATTTTCTGAGACGCTAATTTTACTACCAGAATGGTGAAGGTTAAATGAAAATTGGGGTATGGTTAATCTTACCTGCTGAAATTGTTACTCATTTGTGAAAGGGAAAGGAAACATGCAGCAACTATAAACCATAAGTATGTTATACCAGGTTAAAGGGCCATAATACCCAAATATTTAAACACTTGAAAGTGATGCAGCATAGCTGTAAAAAGCTGATTAGAAAATATCACCTGAACATCTCTATGTAAAAAAGAAAGATATTTTACCTCAAAAGTTCCTCAGTAGCCACCTCCCATTGTAAAGGATTTCTAATCAGCATTTTAGTGTGTCTGTCCTGGGACATCTGAAGGGACTAGCATCGTGCACTCTCATATTATTTCACCAATCAGGTAAAGGAAGCTTACTATGAAATCTCATGAGAGTTAAGTACATTCTCATGAGATCACAGTAAGAGTTCATGACCTCAGCAATGCTGATGCTGATTGGCTGCTGTTCATTTCTTCATTTTTTTAAAATTTTTTACCTGTAGCTGGGAGCAGCCGAGTATAACTTTTTACACAGAACTTACTCTGCTGAGCTGAGGAAATTGTGAGGTAAAATATCTTCCTTTTTTACATAGAGATGCTCAGGTGATATTTTCCTGTCAGCTTTTTACAGTTATACTGCATCAGTTTCAAGTGATTTAGCATATGAGTATTATGTCCCTTTAAATAAATAACATGTTTTCTTCTGTGAAAATCACAGAAATAAGCTTTACTCTGGGTGGGTACCCATAGAGTGGTCCCCAATTAAATAACGGTACCCTGAGACGACCTGTTGAGACACTTTAGGTCTACTATAGAGCGAAAATTCCTCAAAGAGGAATGATAAGAACCTAGGCCCTGTTCCTACAGGTAACTGGAACTATCACTCCCAGGGAAGATAAATCCTGAACGTACTACATGAAAAACCTCACAGTTATATGGCCAGCAGATAAAAAAAGAGGTGGAACCTGCCTCAGGCAGGGAAGGAATGACTACTACGTAGAGTCCTGAAGTACTATGTCCACAGACTATCTGGGACATCTCGTACAAAAAGAGAGAAAAAAAACAAACAAGGCCTTACCCTTGTACGGATGCACCAGAAAAACAGATATCTTGGCTCCCAGCTGAAAATGCTTGGAGCATCAGAATTAAAGAAGTGGTTAGCTTAAGAGCCACAGTTCTGTACTGGATCTGCTCCAAAGGAGTCTCTACCAAGTTGACATCAGAAAAGGCATTGTACCAATAAGATGCCGCTTGACACAGAGGCCATATAGTACATTTATCTTGAAAGCACAGCTATCCTTTCTAGGAATCGTAGTTCTCTTAGCCAGAGTAGAAATGCCCAACTATTTATGCACCATGTGCTCTGATATTTAATGGAGACAGTGACAGGAAACATCTATTTAAAGAGTGGAGATGGGGAAAAAAGAAAACCCTGACTTCCCCTATCCCTGTACAAAACTCCTAGCATGGTCTGAAACAGGAAATAAGGTTTATAGGAGAATCCTAGTACTTAGAAAGTTTACTAGATTCTTTAAGGTTGACAACAACCAACGTGTCGGAGTCGCCCTAAACTACCCAAAACCATACACAAAGGTGTTGAAGTTTAAATCTGAAGATTACAACTTCAGCAACAGATGAAGGAGTTATACCGTCCGATCTGAGATTTCACCCTCAGAGGCTACCGACGTATCCTCCTCATCAAACCTATGAGGAAGGGCAATCTATGTAGCAGCAGGTGGAGCAGAAACCTTACTATCTGGATCACCAATATTCCTCTTGCAAATTTCCCAGCATAAGAAAAACAGACAATGCCACAGGTACCGCAGAAGATACCTGAGCAAAAGTCTGCCAGCAAATCGCTCCTCCGCAGGGCACTGCATGTGATGCCAAAGAAGCTTGGGATATAAAACGAGAAAGCTGTGGCCTTGCCTGAACAGCATCATCATTGGAGACATGAGGCTCAGATTGAACTGTACAATAATAGCCACAAGGTAATACAGCAATATAGACATCTTAAATAGTCTAAGCCTATTCTTTTCTATGCCACAGGTAGTCTTCTATTCTAAATAAATAAACATATAAGCTTATATAAAAAATAATATGTTCCTCATCTAATAAGGATTAGATCCTAGCAACAGAGCACTGTTCATAACAAAAGCCCTTTAATTAAGTAATTAGGCTCTTGTATATGTTAAAATGTGTAACAGCAACATTTGTTGTTACAGTTTTCTATGCAGAGTTCGTGATGGGACTCTTTTAAAGGAGCATCACCTATATTCACAAATAACCAGCATTGGACTATTCTTCCTTTTACCCACATGGACACAAAAGACCTAAGTGTGTTTAGCTGTGTAAGAATTTTATATCTATCATAAGAGGGGGTTATTGTGTAAACCATACGAATATACATTATATACAACATATAACATTGGTATAGTGTGTTGCATTGCAGACGGAGTTATCTATATGTTGTACATGTAGTTTCATTTTTCACTAATAGTATCTTTATAAGTATAATTTCTAGTATACATTTATTTTTATATATGTTAAAATAATTAACCATTTTATTTGACAAAACATTGTGTAAAGGATACTGCAAACAACAACCTCATGCTGCCAAGGTAAGGCGAAGAAAAAAAAAACATCCGTCCCTAAGTTGCTTTCACTGCCTGCTTTTCTGAAACACGTATCAGCATATTGGCAGGGTTTTTTCCCTGTTTTGTTTGCCATGTGCTGCTGGCAGCCATTTTACTCACCTCTCTTGCTGACTATGATGCATTGTGGGGGATGCTGCTCATTTCCTGCACTTCCTTTTATGGCTAGACTGATGTGCATCATCCGTGTGAGACAGGATGCAGTCTCAGAATTGTGATGTCATCACTTATTATTTAAAGGGCCTCTGTTTAGTATGCTTTGCCTTTGCGTTGTCTCAGACCTGTTTGTGAGAGTTCCTGTGTATTACCTGGCTGCCTGACGTCCTTCCTGGTTCCTGATCCCTGGCTTATTCCTGACTCTGCTGTTTTCCTTGTTCCTGATTCCGGCTCATCTGACTATTTGCTTTGGCTCCTGACTCGGCTCGTCTGACTACCAGCTCTGGTTTTGACTCCTGGCTTGTTATTTGACTTGTGGACTTTTTATTATTTTTTGCTATTAATAAAGGTGTGATTATTTCTCTTGTTAAGTGTATCCAGTCCACGGATCATCCATTACTTGTGGGATATTCTCCTTCCCAACAGGAAGTTGCAAGAGGATCACCCACAGCAGAGCTGCTATATAGCTCCTCCCCTCACTGCCATATCCAGTCATTCTCTTGCAACTCTCAACTAAGATGGAGGTCGTAAGAGGACTGTGGTGTTTTATACTTAGTTTATTTCTTCAATCAAAAGTTTGTTATTTTTAAATGGTACCGGAGTGTACTGTTTATCTCAGGCAGTATTTAGAAGAAGAATCTGCCTGCGTTTTCTATGATCTTAGCAGAAGTAACTAAGATCCTTTGCTGTTCTCACATATTCTGAGGAGTGAGGTAACTTCAGAGGGGGAATAGCATGCAGGTTTTCCTGTAATAAGGTATGTGCAGTTAAAATATTTTTCTAGGGATGGAATTTGCTAGAAAATGCTGCTGATACCGAAGTAATGTAAGAAAAACCTTAAATGCAGTGATAGTGACTGGTATCAGGCTTATTAATAGAGATACATACTCTTATAAAAGTGTATTTTAAAACGTTTGCTGGCATGTTTAATCGTTTTTTACATATGTTTGGTGATAAAACTTATTGGGGCCTAGTTTTTTCCACATGGCTGGCTTGAATTTTGCCTAGAAACAGTTCCCTGAGGCTTCCCACTGTTGTAATATGAGTGGGAGGGGCCTATTTTGGCGTTTTTTTGCACAGCAAAAATTACAGACACAGACATCCAGCTTCTTCCTGCATGATCCAGGACTTCTCTGGAGGGCTCAAAAGGCTTCAAAAGTCGTATTGAGGATGGTAAAAAGCCACAGTAGAGCTGTGACAGTTGTTGTGACTGTTTAAATAAAAAACGTTTTTGTCATTTGTTATTCCGTTTTTGGTATTAAGGGGTTAATCATCCATTTGCAAGTGGGTGCAATGCTCTGCTAACTTATTACATACACTGTAAAAATTTCGTTAGTGTAACTGCATTTTTTCACTGTTATTTCAAAATTTGGAAAAATTTGGGTTTCTTAAAGGCGCAGTAACATTTTTTATATTGCTTGTAAACTTGTTTTAAAGTGTTTTCTAAGCTTGCTAGTCTCATTGCTAGTCTGTTTAAACATGTCTGACACAGAGGAACCTACTTGTTCATTATGTTTGAAAGCCATGGTGGAGCCCCATAGGAGAATGTGTACTAAATGTATTGATTTCACCTTAAACAGTAAAGATCAGTCTTTATTTATAAAAGAATTATCACCAGAGGGTTCTGTCGAGGGGGAAGTTATGCCGACTAACTCTCCCCATGTGTCAGACCCTTCGCCTCCCGTTTAGGGGACGCACGCTAATATGGCGCCAATTACATCAGGGACGCCCATAGCAATTACCTTGCAGGACATGGCTGCAATCATGAATAATACCCTGTCAGAGGTATTATCTAGATTGCCTGAATTAAGAGGCAAGCGCGATAGCTCTGGGGTTAGGAGAGATACAGAGCGCACAAATGCTGTTAGAGCCATGTCTGATACTGCGTCACAGTATGCAGAACATGAGGACGGAGAGCTTCAGTCTGTGGGTGACATCTCTGACTCGGGGAAACCTGATTCAGAGATTTCTAATTTTAAATTTAAGATTGAGAACCTCCGTGTATTGCTTGGGGAGGTATTAGCTGCTCTGAATGACTGTAACACAGTTGCAATTCCAGAGAAATTGTGTAGGCTGGATAGATACTATGCAGTGCCGGTGTGTACTGACGTTTTTCCTATACCTAAAAGGCTTACAGAAATTATTAGCAAGGAGTGGGATAGACCCGGTGTGCCCTCTTCCCCACCTCCTATATTTAGAAAAATGTTTCCAATAGACGCCACTACACGGGACTTATGGCAGACGGTCCCTAAGGTGGAGGGAGCGGTTTCTACTTTAGCAAAGCGTACCACTATCCCGGTTGAGGACAGTTGTGCTTTTTCAGATCCAATGGATAAAAAATTGGAGGGTTACCTTAAGAAAATGTTTATTCAACAAGGTTTTATTTTACAGCCCCTTGCATGCATTGCGCCTGTCACTGCTGCGGCCGCATTCTGGTTTGAGGCCCTGGAAGAGGCCATCCAGACAGCTCCATTGAATGAAATTATTGACAAGCTTAGAACGCTTAAGCTAGCTAACTCATTTGTTTCTGATGCCATTGTTCATTTGACTAAACTAACGGCTAAGAATTCCGGATTCGCCATCCAGGCGCGTAGGGCGCTATGGCTTAAATCCTGGTCAGCTGACGTGACTTCAAAGTCTAAATTACTCAACATTCCTTTCAAGGGGCAGACCTTATTCGGGCCTGGCTTGAAGGAAATTATTGCTGACATTACTGGAGGCAAGGGTCATACCCTTCCTCAGGACAGGGCCAAATCAAAGGCCAAACAGTCTAATTTTCGTGCCTTTCGAAATTTCAAGGCAGGAGCAGCATCAACTTCCTCCGCTTCAAAACAAGAGGGAACTGTTGCTCATTCCAGACAGGCCTGGAAACCTAACCAGTCCTGGAACAAGGGCAAGCAGGCCAGAAAGCCTGCTGCTGCCCCCAAGACAGCATGAAGGAACGGCCCCCTATCCAGAAACGGATCTAGTGGGGGGCAGACTTTCTCTCTTCGCCCAGGCGTGGGCAAGAGATGTTCAGGATCCCTGGGCGTTGGAGATCATATCTCAGGGATATCTTCTGGACTTCATAGCTTCTCCTCCACAAGGGAGATTTCATCTTTCAAGGTTATCATCAAACCAGATAAAGAAAGAGGAACAAGGACAGGGATTTTATTCAATTCTGTTTGTGGTTCCCAAGAAAGAGGGAACCTTCAGACCAATCTTTGATCTAAAGATCTTAAACAAATTCCTCAGAGTTGCATCATTCAAAATGGAAACTATTCGGACCATCCTACCCATGATCCAAGAGGGTCAGTACATGACCACAGTGGACTTAAAGGATGCCTACCTTCACATACCGATTCACAAAGATCATCATCGGTTCCTAATTTTTGCCTTTCTAGACAGGCATTACCAATTTGTAGCTCTTCCCTTCGGGTTGGCCACTGCCCCGAGAATTTTTACAAAGGTTCTGGGCTCACTTCTGGCGGTTCTAAGACCGCGAGGCATAGCGGTGGCTCCGTATCTAGACAAGCTTTCAAATTGCCAAGTCTCATACAGAGATAGTTCTGGCATTTCTGTGGTCGCATGGGTGGAAAGTGAACGTGGAAAAGAGTTCTCTATCACCACTCACAAGAGTCTCCTTCCTAGGGACTCTTATAGATTCTGTAGAGATGAAAATTTACCTGACGGAGTCCAGGTTATCAAAACTTCTAAATACTTGCCGTGTCCTTCATTCCATTCCACGCCCTTCAGTGGCTCAGTGCATGGAAGTAATCGGCTTAATGGTAGCGGCAATGGACATAGTGCCATTTGCGCGCCTGCATCTCATACCGCTGCAATTATGCATGCAAAGTCAGTGGAATGGGGATTACTCAGATTTGTCCCCTCTACTAAATCTGGATCAAGAGACCAGAGATTCTCTTCTCTGGTGGCTTTCTCGGGTCCATCTGTCCAAGGGTATGACCTTTCGCAGGCCAGATTGGACGATTGTAACAACAGATGCCAGCCTTCTAGGTTGGGGCGCAGTCTGGAACTCCCTGAAGGCTCAGGGATCGTGGACTCAGGAGGAGAAACTCCTCCCAATAAATATTCTGGAGTTAAGAGCAATATTCAATGCTCTTCTAGCTTGGCCTCAGTTAGCAACACTGAGGTTCATCAGATTTCAGTCGGACAACATCACGACTGTGGCTTACATCAACCATCAAGGGGGAACCAGGAGTTCCCTAGCAATGTTAGAAGTCTCAAAGATAATTCGCTGGGCAGAGTCTCACTCTTGCCACCTGTCAGCGATCCACATCCCAGGCGTAGAGATCTGGGAGGCGGATTTTCTAAGTCATCAGACTTTTCATCTGGGGGAGTGGGAACTCCATCCGGAGGTGTTTGCTCAACTGGTCCATCGTTGGGGCAAACCAGAACTGGATCTCATGGCGTCTCGCCAGAACACCAAGCTTCCTTGTTACGGATCCAGGTCCAGGGACCCGGGAGCAACGCTGATAGATGCTCTAGCAGCTCCTTGGTTCTTCAACCTGGCCTATGTGTTTCCACCGTTTCCTCTGCTCCCTCGACTGATTGCCAAAATCAAACAGGAGAGAGCATTGGTGATTCTGATGGCGCCTGCGTGGCCACGCATGACCTGGTATGCAGACCTAGTGGACATGTCATCTCTTCCACCATGGACTCTGCCTCTGAGGCAGGACCTTCTAATACAAGGTCCTTTCAATCATCCAAATCTACTTTCTCTGAGACTGACTGCATGGAGTTTGAACGCTTGATTCTATCAAGACGTGGCTTCTCCGAGTCAGTCATTGATACCTTAATACAGGCTCGGAAGCCTGTCACCAGGAAAATCTACCATAAGATATGGCGTAAATATCTTTATTGGTGTGAATCCAAGAGTTACTCATGGAGTAAGGTTATTATTCCTAGGATATTGTCCTTTCTCCAAGAGGGTTTGGACAAAGGCTTATCAGCTAGTTCTTTAAAAGGACAGATCTCTGCTCTGTCTATTCTTTTGCACAAGCGTCTGGCAGAAGTTCCAGACGTCCAGGCATTTTGTCAGGCTTTGGTTAGGAATAAGCCTGTGTTTAAAACTGTTGCTCCCCCGTGGAGCTTAAACTTGGTTCTTAAAGTTCTTCAGGGAGTTCCGTTTGAACCCCTTCATTCCATTGATATTAAACTTTTATCTTGGAAAGTTCTGTTTTTGATGGCTATTTCCTCGGCTCGAAGAGTCTCTGAGTTATCTGCCTTACATTGTGATTCTCCTTATCTGATTTTTCATTCAGACAAGGTAGTTCTGCGTATCAAACCTGGGTTTTTACCTAAGGTGGTTTCTAACAGGAATATCAATCAAGAGATTGTTGTTCCATCATTGTGTCCTAATCCTTCTTCAAAGAAGGAACGTCTTTTGCATAATCTGGACGTAGTCCGTGCCTTGAAGTTTTACTTACAGGCTACTAAAGATTTTTTGTCAAACATCTGCCCTGTTTGTCGTTTACTCTGGACAGAGGAGAGGTCAAAAAGCTTCGGCAACCTCTCTCTCCTTTTGGCTTCGGAGCATAATACGCTTAGCCTATGAGACTGCTGGACAGCAGCCCCCTGAAAGGATTACAGCTCATTCTACTAGAGCTGTGGCTTCCACCCTGGGCCTTTAAAAATGAGGCCTCTGTTGAACAGATTTGCAAGGCTGCGACTTGGTCTTCGCTTCACACCTTTTCAAAATTTTACAAATTTGACACTTTTGCTTCTTCGGAGGCTGTTTTTGGGAGAAAGGTTCTACAGGCAGTGGTTCCTTCCGTTTAAGTTCCTGCCTTGTCTCTCCCATCATCCGTGTACTTTAGCTTTGGTATTGGTATCCCATAAGTAATGGATGATCCGTGGACTGGATACACTTAACAAGAGAAAACATAATTTATGCTTACCTGATAAATTTATTTCTCTTGTAGTGTATCCAGTCCACGGCCCGCCCTGTCCTTTTAAGGCAGGTCTAAATTTTAATTAAACTACAGTCACCACTGCACCCTATGGTTTCTCCTTTCTCGTCTTGTTTCGGTTGAATGACTGGATATGGCAGTGAGGGGAGGAGCTATATAGCAGCTCTGCTGTGGGTGATCCTCTTGCAACTTCCTGTTGGGAAGGAGAATATCCCACAAGTAATGGATGATCCGTGGACTGGATACACTACAAGAGAAATAAATTTATCAGGTAAGCATAAATTATGTTTTTTGCACTTCTCGTCTCAGTCTTATTCCTGGCACCCTGACACATATTTAAATTTCAATCATCTTTCTCTTTATTAAAACTTGGGTAAAATTAAACCCTTAGGCCTAGATTTAGAGTTGGGCGGTAGCCGTCAAAACCAGCGTTAGAGGCTCCTAACGCTGGTTTTTACCGCCCTCTGGTATTTGGAGTCAGTCATTAAAGGGTCTAACGCTCACTTTTCAGCCACAACTTTTCCATACCGCAGATCCCCCTACGCCATTTGCGTATCCTATCTTTTCAATGGGATCTTTCTAACTCCGGTATTTAGAGTCGTGGCTGAAGTGAGCGTTAGAAATCTAATGACAAAACTCCAGCCGCAGAAAAAAGTCAGTAGTTAAGAGCTTTCTGGGCTAACGCCGGTTTATAAAGCTCCTAACTACTGTACTCTAAAGTACACTAACACCCATAAACTACCTATGTACCCCTAAACCGAGGTCCCCCCACATCGCCGCCACTCGATTACATTTTTTTAACCCCTAATCTGCCGACCGCCACCTACGTTATACTTATGCACCCCTAATCTGCTGCCCCTAACACTGCCGACCCCTATATTATATTTATTAACCCCTAACCTGCCCCCCACAACGTCGCCGCCAGCTACCTACAATAATTAACCCCTAATCTGCCGACCGCAAAGCGCCGCTACTTACGTTATCCTTATGTACCCCTAATCTGCTGCCCCTAACATCGCCGACCCCTATATTGTATTTATTAACCCCTAACCTGCCCCCCTCAACGGCGCCTCCACCTGCCTACACTTATTAACCCCTAATCTGCCGAGCGTATCTCACCGCTACTATAATAAAGTTATTAACCCCTAATCCGCCTCACTCCCGCCTCAATAACCCTATAATAAATAGTATTAACCCCTAATCTGCCCTCCCTAACATCGCCGACACCTAACTTCAAGTATTAACCCCTAATCTGCCGAGCGGATCTCACCGCTACTATAATAAAGTTATTAACCCCTAATCCGCCTCACTGCCGCCTCAATAACCCTATAATAAATAGTATTAACCCCTAATCTGCCCTCCCTATCGTCGCTGACACCTAACTTCAAGTATTAACCCCTAATCTGCCGATCGGAGCTCACCGCTACTCTAATAAATTTTTTAACCCCTAAAGCTAATTTTAACCCTAACCCTAACACCCCCCTAAGTTAAATATAATTTTATTCTAACGAAATAAATTAACTCTTATTAAATAAATTATTCCTATTTAAAGCTAAATACTTACCTGTAAAATAAACCCTAATATAGCTACAACATAAATTATAATTATATTATAGCTATTTTAGGATTAATATTTATTTTACAGGCAACTTTGTATTAATTTTAACCAGGTACAATAGCTATTAAATAGTTAAGAACTATTTAATTGCTAAAATAGTTAAAATAATTACAAAATTACCTGTAAAATAAATCCTAACCTAAGTTACAATTAAACCTAACACTACACTATCAATAAATAAATTAAATAAACTACCTACAATTATCTACAATTAAACCTAACACTACACTATCAATAAATTAATTAAATACAATACCTACAATTATCTACAATTAAACCTAACACTACACTATCAATAAATTATTTAAATAAAATATCTACAAATAACTACAATGAAATAAACTAACTAAAGTACAAAAAATAAAAAAGAACTAAGTTACAAAAAATAATTTTTTTTTACAAACATTAGAAAAATATTACAACAATTTTAAACTAATTACACCTACTCTAAGCCCCCTAATAAAATAACAAAGCCCCCCAAAATGAAAAATGCCCTACCCTATTCTAAATTTAAAAAGTTCAAAGCTCTTTTACCTTACCAGCCCTGAACAGGGCCCTTTGCGGGGCATGCCCCAAAGAATTCAGCTCTTTTGCCTGTAAAAAAAAACACATACAATACCCCCCCAACATTACAACCCACCACCCACATACCCCTAATCTAACCCAAACCCCCCTTAAATAAACCTAACACTAAGCCCCTGAAGATCTCCCTACCTTGTCTTCACCTCAACGGGTCCCGATCTGTCCAGAAGAGCCTCCGATGTCTTGATCTAAGCCCAAGCGGGGGGCTGAAGAGTGACGTCCATCCTCGGGCTGAAGTCTGGATCCAAGCGGCGGCTGAAGAAATCCATCATCGGGATGAAGTCTTCTATCAAGCCGTATCTTCAATCTTCTTTCTTCTGGAGCGGAGCGGAGCCATCTTCTTTCCAACCGACGCGGAACATCCTCTTCAACCGACGCCTACTCGCCGAATGACGGTTCCTTTAAATGACGTCATCCAAGATGGCGTCCCTCGAATGCCGATTGGCTGATAGGATTCTATCAGCCAATCGGAATTAAGGTAGGAATATTCTGATTGGCTGATGGAATCAGCCAATCAGAATAAAGTTTATTTCGATTGGCTGATCCAATCAGCCAATCAGATTGAGCTTGCATTCTATTGGCTGTTCCGATCAGCCAATAGAATGCAAGCTCAATCTGATTGGATTTCTTCAGCCGCCGCTTGGATCCAGACTTCAGCCCGAGGATGGACGTCACTCTTCAGCCCCCCGCTTGGGCTTGGATCAAGACATCGGAGGCTCTTCTGGACAGATCGGGACCGGGTGAGGTGAAGACAAGGTAGGGAGATCTTCAGGGGCTTAGTGTTAGGTTTATTTAAGGGGGGTTTGGGTTAGATTAGGGGTATGTGGGTGGTGGGTTGTAATGTTGGGGGGGGGGGGTATTGTATGTGTTTTTTTACAGGCAAAAGAGCTGAATTATTTGGGTCATGCCCCGCAAAGGGCCCTGTTCAGGGCTGGTAAGGTAAAAGAGCTTTGAACTTTTTTAATTTAGAATAGGGTAGGGCATTTTTTATTTTGGGGGCTTTGTTATTTTATTAGGGGGCTTAGAGTAGGTGTAATTAGTTTAAAATTGTTGTAATATTTTTCTAATGTTTGTAAATATTTTTTTATTTTTTGTAACTTAGTTCTTTTTTATTTTTTGTACTTTAGTTAGTTTATTTCATTGTAGTTATTTGTAGATATTTTATTTAAATAATTTATTGATAGTGTAGTGTTAGGTTTAATTGTAGATAATTGTAGGTATTGTATTTAATTAATTTATTGATAGTGTAGTGTTAGGTTTAATTGTAGATAATTGTAGGTAGTTTATTTTATATATTTATTGATAGTGTAGTGTTAGGTTTAATTGTAACTTAGGTTAGGATTTATGTTACAGGTAATTTTGTAATTATTTTAACTATTTTAGCTATTAAATAGTTCTTAACTATTTAATAGCTATTGTACCAGGTTAAAATAAATACAAAGTTACCTGTAAAATAAATATAAATCCTAAAATAGCTATAATATAATTATAATTTATATTGTAGCTATATTAGGATTTATTTTACAGGTAAGTATTTAGCTTTAAATAGGAATAAGTTATTTAATAAGAGTTAATTTATTTTGTTAGATTTAAATTATATTTAATTTAGGGGGGTGTTAGTGTTAGGGTTAGACTTAGCTTTAGGGGTTAATACATTTATTAGAATAGCGGTGAGCTCCAGTCGGCAGATTAGGGGTTAATGTTTGACGTTAGGTGTTGGCGATGTTAGGGAGGGCAGATTAGGGGTTAATACTATTTATTATAGGGTTAGTGAGGCGGATTAGGGGTTAATAACTTTATTATAATAGTGGTGCGGTCCGCTCGGCAGATTAGGGGTTAATAAGTGGAGGCGACGTTGTGGGGGGCAGATTAGGGGTTAATAAATATAATATAGGGGTCGGCGGTGTTAGGGGCAGCAGATTAGGGGTACATAGGGATAATGTAAGTAGCGGCGGTTTACGGAGCGGCAAATTAGGGGTTAAAAAAAATATGCAGGGGTCAGCGATAGCAGGGGCGGCAGAATAGGGGTTAATAAGTGTAAGGTTAGGGGTGTTTAGACTCGGGGTACATGTTAGAGTGTTAGGTGCAGACGTAGGAAGTGTTTCCCCATAGACAACAATGAGGCTGCGTTAGGAGCTGAACGTGGCTTTTTTGCAGGTGTTAGGTTTTTTTCAGCTCAAACAGCCCCATTGTTTTCTATGGGGGAATCATGCATGATCACGTTTTTGAAGCTGGCCGCGTCCGTAAGCACCGCTGGTATCGAGAGTTGAAGTTGCGTTAAATATGCTCTACGCTCCTTTTTTGGAGCCTAACGCAGCCATTCTGTGAACTCTCAATACCAGCGGTATTTAAAATGTGCGGCCAGAAAAAAGCCAGCGTTAGCTACGCACCCCTTTGGCCGCAGAACTCTAAATCTAGGCGATAGTTTAATAGATGAAACAATGTCTGCTAAAGAAGGGATATTCTTAAAAGCTAGACCTCCCGTACTTCTAGACATTCCGTTCCAAGAGGCATAAAAAAGCAATAGAAATAAGAGGCAGGCAGAACAACAACTCCGTTCTGATCTCATGCCGGAGAATGGGGCGGAGTAGAAATAATCGCTCAGCCATCCTCTAAAAGGGCGCCGCTCCATAATGTGAAGGAGGAGGCATGGCCAAAAGTCCGCATGGTACGGGGCTCCATTCCGTCGACTAATCTACCTCTATTATGAGTGATTCCTGTAAGACCAAAGTTGTATGCAAAAAATCACTATACAGTACACTGGCACCCTCACACAGCTTCCTTAAGTGTTTCTAAAAGCGGAGCTGGGAAATTCAAAGGATTACCACACTGTGTGTTCTGATGCAATACACTAAGTAGCCCCTTAGAAATGGCACCAATTGCGCTCCTTAACAGTGCCTATATTAATCTCCAGACGAACTAGGGAACTTAATAGGGTTGCCACTTTCAACAAGCAAAAAGACAACAATAAAAAGTATAAAAAATACTGCTATTTTAGATTTTAGCCCTATAGATAGTTCACCCCTTCCTTGTTGTGAAGGAGGATAACCCCTAAGTCTCCATGTCTCATTGCATTATGTGCCTACCACTGCCGCAATCATCCATAAAGGATTTGTCAAATTTAAAAGCAGAGGGTCCTTAACCCCTTCAGTGCCAACTTTCTAGCCCCAGAGGAACAAAAGGCACTTACCGGCATTCTAGTCGTCCGGCAGTCAGACGACTCACAAAGTATGAGAGGATGCCACTCCTCACAGAGACCTGTGTAAAAAGAAAGACAGAGTAAACCTACTCAGGCTTTCTATACCAGGGAAGCAACATGTTAGGAAAACGCAGCAAAGCACACTTTACAAGTTCCTAACTGTTTAAAAGCTACCACAGCCCTACTGAAGAGACTAACGTGGAGTACAGCTAAACCCAGCTTGTGATGGAAGATCAGAGCAAGCCTGCTCTGGCTTCAAAATAAAAAAAATCTTGATAGAAGAATCTTATACAGACACCTATTACTTAACCTCCTCTTTGCAGTGAAGGCAAAGAGGATGACTGGGGGTTTTGGAAAGGGAAGTGATACTTAACAGCTTTGCTGGGGTGCTCTGGCCAGGAGTTATATTCCCAACATCCCAACAGTAAATGATGACCCCGTGGACTCACTGTGTAATAAGAAAGAAATAGCCATTTCAGCATCTTAACCTGTAACGCACCGTAAGTCCCGCACTCAAAAAAAATGAAATTTTTGTGTGGGATTTCCATAGCGCTGCCATTACAAGTTTTGCGATGAGGCTAAAAAGCTTGCATTACAGCCTATACCGACACGATCCGTTCCGCAATCTGAGACCAGTAGTTATGAGTTTTGCGCCACAAAACTGTTACACAAAACTCATAACTAAAGTGTTACAAAGTACACTAACACCCATAAACTGCCTATTAACCCCTAAACCGAGGCCCTCCAACATAACAAACACTAAATTAAACTTATTAACCCCTAATCTGCTGCTTCCAACATCGCCACCTCTAATAAAATTTATTTACCCCTATTCCGCCACTCCCCGACATCGTCACGACTATAATAAAGTTATTAACCCCTATTCCCCCACACCCCAACATCGCCCACACTATAATAAAGATATTAACCCCTATTCCGCCTGTCCCCGACATTGCCGCTTTTAAATAAAGTTATTAACCCCTAAACCTCTGGCCTCCCACATCACTGCCACTAAACCATAAACCTATTAAGCCCTAAACCGACAGCCCCCTACATTGCAAAAAACTAAATTAAACGATTAACCCCTAAACCTAACAACCCCCTAACTTTAAATTAAAATTACAAGCTCCCTATCTTAAAATAAATAAAAACTTACCTGGGAAATTAAAAAACCTAAGTTTAAACTATAAATTAAACTAACATTACTATTATACTAAAATTAAAATAACTATCACTTAAATAAATTAAATTACACACAAAAAAAACTAACACTACTAAAAAAAAATTAAATCTACAATTACAAAAAATAAAAAATACTAAATTACAAAAAAATAACAAAAACAAAATTACGAAAAATAGCAAACTAAATATCTAAAATAAAAACAATTACACCTAATCTACTAATCTAATAACCCTATAAAAATAAAAAAGCCCCTCCAAAATAAAAAATGTAGCCTACAATAAACTAACAATAGCCCTTAAAAGGACCTTATGCCCTAAAGAAATCAACTATTTTCCCTGTAAAAAAATAGACTCCCCCAATATTAAAACCCACCACCCAGCCAACCCCCCAAAATAAAAAAAACCTAACTCTAACAAAAACCTAAGGTACCCATTGCCCTGAAAAGGGCATTTGTATGGGCATTGCCCTTAAAAAGGCATTCAGCTCTGTTTCTTGCCCTGAAAAGGGCATTTAGCTCTTTTAAAAAAATCCAAACCCTAATTTAAAAAAAAACACCCAAAAAAAGTTTTAAAAAAACCTAACACTAACCCCCGAGGATCCACTTACAGTTTTCGGAAATTTAGGCGTCTTCTATCTTCATACATGCGGCAACTTCTATCTTCATCCTGGTGACGCAGAGCGGGTCCATCCTGAATCCTGAAGACATCCAGCACGGAGCATCCTCTTCATATGGTCACCGCCGTATACTGAGTCTTCAATGCCAGGGAGCCTTTTTCAAAATGGCGTCCCTTGCATTCCTATTGGCTGATTTGATTTTTGAAATTCAAATCAGTCAATATGATGAGAGCTACTAAAATCCTATTGGCTGTTCAAATCAGCCAATAGGATGCTCAGCGCCAGATGTCTTGAATATGGACCCGCTCCGCACCGGAAGGATGAAGACTTTTGCCTGCCTGGAGGACGATTCTTGACGCTTGGATGAAGACTTTTCCCGGCTTCATTGAGGACTTCTTGCCGCTTGGATGAAGACTTCTCCCTGCTGAATGAGGATGGTTGTCCGGTCTTCAAAAACTGTAAGTGGATCTTTGGGGGTTAGTGTTAGGTTTTTTTAAGTGTTTATTGGGTGGGTTTTATTTTTAGCTTAGGGTTTTGGGCAATGTAAAAGAGCTAAATGCCCTTTTAAGGGCAATGCCCATCCAAATGCCATTTTCAGGGCAATGGGGAGCTTAGGTTTTTATTTGGGGGCTGGGTTGTGTGGGTGGAGGGTTTTACTGTTGGGGGGGTTGTTTGTATTTTTTTTACAGGTAAAAGAGCTGATTTCTTTGGGGGCAATGCCCCGCAAAAGGCCCTTTTAAGGGCTATTGGCAGTTTAGTTTAGGCTAGGGTTTTTTTATTTTGGGTTTTTTATTTTTATTTTGATATGGCTTTTAGATTAGGTGTAATTAGTTTAAATATTTGATCATTTCTTTTTTATTTTGTGTAATTTAGTGATTATTTTTTTTGTTATTTAGTTAATTGTATTTCATTAATTATTTATTTAATTTTAGTGTAATGTTAGGTTTAACTGTAAGACAGGTTAGGTTTTATTTCTCAGGTAAGTTTGTATTTATTTTAACTAGGTAGTTATTAAATATTTAATAACTTTTTACTAACTAATCAACATAGTTAAAATAAATACAAACTTACCTGTGAAATAAAAATAAAACCTAAGATAGCTACAATATAACTATTAGTTATATTGTAGCTAGTTTAGGTTTTATTTTACAGGTAAGTTTGTATTTAGTTTTAAATAGGAATTATTTAGGTATTAATTGTTATTTTTATTTGGAATTATTTTAATTAGGTTAAAGTTAGTGGGGGTTATGTTTAGGGCTTAATAACTTTAGTATAGTGGTGGCGACATTGGGGGCAGCAGATTAGGGGTTAATAAGTGTAGTTAGGTGGCAGCGATTTTGGGGGCAGCAGATTAGGGGTTAATAACAGTAATGTAGGTTGCAGCAATGTTAGGGACAGCAGATTAGGGGTTAATAAGTATATGTAGGTGGCAGTGACATTGGGGGTTAATAATATTTAACTAGTGTTTGCTATGCGGGAGTGCAGCGGTTTAGGGGTTAATATGTTTATTATAGTTGCAGCGATGTCCGGAGTGGCAGATCAAACACATAGCTACAGTACCACTCAGGAGCCACAGAAAACTTCTGGTTATGACAAGATACTGCCACTGACCCAATTATTGATGCATGTGGCTCTATCCAGCTGTGTAGCTAGCTGCTGAGTGGCTCTGCAGCAGTATCTATTCAAGACCAGCAATTTTCTGCAGCTAACAAGCAGTACTTTATCTATGTACTTAACTTATTTGTGGGGTCAAGAGGGATAAAATTGCATGCAATTTTATTCATTATAATGGCCCTTTAGCCAACGACTTGTAATATGAACGCAATGAGCCACTACTTCTGCTTCTCATTGAAAGAATAGGAAGTGCTATATGAGTGTTAGATGCATTAAAAATTATTTGGATAAACATCTTAATTGTAATCTAGGCCATATTTTTTCATTTAAAGGGACAGTCAACTCAAAAATTGTTATTGTTTAAAAAGATAGATAATCCCTTTCTTACCCATTCCCCAGTTTTGCACAGAAAATACAGTTATATATATTAATACTCTTTTCTCTTGTAAGATGTATCGAGTCCAAGGATTCATCCATACTTGTGGGATATTCTCCTTCCCTACAGGAAGTGGCAAAGAGAGCACCCACAGCAGAGCTGTCTATATAGCTCCTCCCTTAGCTCCACCCCCCAGTCATTCTCTTTGCCGGCTCTAACAAGATGGAAGGGTAAAGAGATTGTGGTGACAAAATATTAGTTTTTATTTTCTTCAAGCAAGAGTTTGTTATTTTAAATGGTACCGGTGTGTACTATTTACTCTCAAGCAGAAAAGAGATGAAGATTTCTGCATGGAGGATGATGATCTTAGCAATTGGTAACTAAGATCCATTGCTGTTCCCACAGAGGCTGAGGAGTACAGGAAACTTCAACTGAGGAACGGTTTTGCAGTCTCTACTGCACTGAGGTATGTTCAGTCAATTTTTCTAGAAAGACAGGATATTTCAAGAAAAGGACTGACATTATCCCCATGAGGGGAAGAGTAAGCTTTAATCAAACACTTATGGTAGTATTACAAGCTTGCATAAGGGCTAAGTTACTGCTGGTGGACACATATGTTTAAAACAGACGTTTTTGATAGATTTGAGAAAAAACATTTTTTTTTTGGGACTTTTATTTAGGGGTTCATTTGGTTTATATTGGAAGGTTTTTATACCACATGGCTATGTTTTTAACACTTGAGGTGTTAATTTAAGGTCCCTCAGACATCGTGTATGAGGTGGGCGGGGCCTAATTTCGCTCCTTAGATGTGTATTTGTTTTTAGTTCTGGATAGCAAGCTTCAACAAAGGAGGGTCCTGAAGCAGTTTTGGAGCCAAAACAAAGCTTTATTCCCCCAATTTCAACCCCTAAGGGCAGGTAGGCGCCACAGCAGAGCTGTGGCAAGGTGCTGACTGTATATTTCCGGATTTTTAGACTTTTGTCAATCCGGTTTGGTAATTAAGGGATTAATCTTATTCTTACTAGTGGTGCAACCTTACTAAGCTTACTACATATGCTGTAAAAAATTTGTAAGATTTGTGACATTTTTAAGCAGTTTTGCAGAAAGTGTAGATGTTTTTTTCTCTTAAAGGCACAGTACCGTTTTTTTTAAAGTGTTGTTTTTCATTGAATAAAGTGTTCTCCAAGCTTGCTTGTTGCATTACTAGCCTGTTTAACATGTCTGACATCAAGGAAAATCCTTGTTCAATGTGTTTAGAAGCCATTGTGGAACCCCTTCTTAGAATGTGTCCCACTTGCACTGATATGTCTATAAATCATAAAGAGCATATTTTAGCACTTAAAAATAATGCCATAGATGATTCTCAGACAGAAGGGGATGAGGGTTTGCCATCTAGCTCTCCCCAAGTGTCACAACCAGTAACGCCCGCACAAGTGACGCCAAGTACCTCTAGTGTGTCAAATTCATTTACTTTACAAGATATGGCCACAGTTATGAATACAACCCTCACTGAGGTTTTATCTAAACTGCCTGGTTTGCAAGGAAAGCGTGACAGCTCTGGGTTAAGAACAAATGCTGAGCCGTCTGACGCTTTAGTAGCCGTATGTGATATACCCTCACAATGTTCTGAGGTAGGGATAAGGGATTTGTTATCTGAGGGAGAAATTTCTGATTTAGGAAAGACGCTCCCTCAGACAGATTCTGATATGACGGCCTTTAAATTTAAGCTTGAACACCTCCGCTTATTGCTCATGGAGGTATTAGCGACTCTAGATGATTGTGACCCTATAGTGGTCCCAGAGAAATTGTGTAAAATGGACAAATACTTAGAGGTTCCTGTTTACACTGATGTTTTTCCAGTCCCTAAGAGGATTGTGAATATTGTTACTAAGGAGTGGGATAGACCAGGTATTCCGTTCGCTCCCCCTCCTGTTTTTAAGAAAATGTTTCCCATATCTGACACCATGCAGGACTCGTGGTAGACAGTTCCTAAGGTGGAGGGAGCTATTTCTACTCTGGTTAAGCATACAACTATACCTATCGAAGACAGTTGTGCTTTCAAAGATCCTATGGATAAAAAATTAGAGGGTCTCCTGAAGAAAATATTTGTTCATCAAGGTTTTCTTCTCCAACCTATTGCGTGCATTGTTCCTGTAACTACTGCAACTGCTTTCTGGTTCGAGGCTCTAGAAGAGGCTCTTCAGATGGAGACTCCATTAGAGGAGATTATGGACAGAATTAAGGCCCTTAAGTTGGCTAATTCTTTCATTACAGTTGCCGCTTTCCAACTGGCTAAATTAGCGGCAAAGAATTCAGGTTTTGCGATTTTAGCACGCAGAGCATTATGACTTTAGTCCTGGTCTGCGGATGTGTCATCAAAATCTAAACTTTTGAACATCCCTTTCAAAGGAAAAACCCTATTCGGGCCTGAACTGAAAGAGATTTTTTCAGATATCACTGGAGGGAAAGGCCATGCCCTCCCTCAGGATAAAACAAATAAAATGAGGACCAAACAAAATAATTTTCATTCCTTTTGGAACTTCAAGGGTGGTCCCGCTTCAACTTCCTCTGCTGTAAAGCAAGAGTGGAATTTTGCTCCATCCAAGTCAGTATGGAGACCTAACCAGGCTTGGAACAAGGGTAAACAGGCCAAGAAGCCTGCAACTGCCTCTAAGACAGCATGAAGGGGTAGCCTCCGATCCGGGACCGGATCTAGTAGGGGGCAGACTCTCTCTCTTTGCTCAGGCTTGGGCAAGAGATGTTCATGATTCCTGGGCTTTAGAAATTGTGTCCCAGGTATATCTTCTGGACTTCAAAGATTCCCCCCCAAGGAGGAGATTTCACATTTCTCAATTGTCTGCAAACCAGACAAAGAGAGAGGCGTTCTTACACTGTGTATAAGACCTACATACCATGGGAGTGATCCGCCCAGTTCCAAAAGAGGAACAAGGGCTAGGGTTTTACTCAAACCTGTTTGTGGTTCCCAAAAAAGAGGGAACTTTCAGACCAATCTTGAATCTCAAAATTCTAAACAAATTCCTAAGAGTACCATCATTCAAGATGGAGACTATTCGGACCATTCTACCAATGATCCAGGAGGGTCAATATATGACTACCGTGGACTTACAGGATGCGTATCTACACATCCCTATTCACAGAGATCATCATCAATTCCTCAGATTTGCCTTTCTGGACAGGCATTTCCAGTTCGTGGCCCTTCCCTTCGGGTTGGCCACGGCTCCCAGAATTTTCACAAAAGTGCTAGGGTCCCTTTTGGCGGTGCTAAGGCCACGGGGCATAGCAGTGGCGCCTTATCTAGACGACATCTTAATTCAGGCGTCGACTTTCCAACTAGCCAAGTCTTACACGGACATCATGTTGGCTTTTCTGAGATCTCACGGGTGGAAGGTGAACATAAAAAAGAGTTCTCTCTTCCCTCTCACAAGAGTTTCCTTCCTAGGGACTCTGATAGACTTGGTAGAAATGAAAATATTTTTGACGGAGGTCAGAAAATCAAAACTCTTAACCACTTGCCGAGCTCTTCATTCCATTCCTCGGCCATCAGTGGCTCAGTACATGGAGGTAATCGGTCTCATTGTAGCGGCAATGGACATAGTTCCTTTTGCCCGCCTACACCTCAGACCACTGCAACTATGCATGCTCAAACAGTGGAATGGGGATTATGCAGATTTATCTCCTCAAATAAATCTGGACTAGGAGACCAGAGATTCTCTTCTATGGGGGTTGTCTCAGGACCACCTGTCTCAGGGAATGTGTTTCCGCAGGCCATAGTGGCTCATAGTAATGACAGATGCCAGCCTACTCTGGCTGGGGTGCATATGGTCTCAGGAGGAAAATCTCCTCCCGATAAACATTCTAGAACTGAGAGCGATATTCAATGCGCTTCAGGTATGGCCTCAGCTTGCTGCGGCCAAATTCATCAGATTTCAGTCGGACAACATCACGACTGTAGCTTATATCAATCATCAAGGAGGAACACAGAGTTCTCTAGCGATGATGGAGGTAACCAAAATAATCCGATGGGTGGAGGATAACTCTTGCCATCTCTCAGCAATCCATATCCCAGGAGTAGAGAACTGGGAGGCGGATTTCCTAAGTCGTCAGACTTTTCTTCCGGGGGAGTGGGAGCTCCATCCGGAGGTATTTGCCCAGCTGACTCAGCTATGGGGCACACCAGAATTGGATCTGATAGCGTCCCGACAGAATGCCAAACTTCCTCGTTACGGGTCCAGGTCCCGGGATCCCCAGGCGGTACTGATAGATTCTCTAGCAGTGCCTTGGTCCTTCAATCTGGCCTATGTATTTCCACAGTTTCCTCTCCTCCCACGTCTGGTTGCCAGAATCAAGCAGGAGAGGGCTTCGGTAATTCTGAAAGCACCTGCGTGGCCACGCAGGACTTGGTATGCATACCTAGTGGACATGTCATCAGTTCCACCGTGGTCTCTGCCAATGAGGCAGGACCTTCTAATCCAAGGTCCTTTCACGCATCCAATTCTAATTTCTCTGCGTCTGACTGCTTGGAGATTGAACGCCTGATTCTATCAAAGCGTGGTTTCTCTGAGTCATTGATACCCTGATTCAAGCTAGAAAGCCTGTCACCAGGAAGATTTATCATAAGATTTGGCGCAAATATTTTTATTGGTGTGAATCCAAGGGTTACTCATGGAGTAAGATTAGGATTCCTAGAATATTGTCTTTTCTCCAAGAAGGATTGGAGAAGGGAATATCAGCTAGTTTGTTAAAAGGACAAATATCTGCTTTGTCTATTCTTTTACACAAACGTCTGGCAGATGTCCCAGACGTTCAAGCATTTAGTCAGGCCTTGGTCAGGATCAAGCCTGTATTAAAACCTGTTACTCCGCCATGGAGCCGAAACTTAGTTCTTAGTTACAGTGTGATTCACCTTACCTTGTTTTCCATGCAGATAAGGTGGTTTTGCGTACCAAACCTGGGTTTCTTCCTAAGGTTGTTTCTAATAGGAATATCAATCAGGAGATTGTTGTTCCTTCACTGTGTCCTAATCCTTCCTCAAAGAAGGAACGTCTGTTGCACAATCTTGATGTGGTTCATGCTTTAAAGTTCTACTTACAAGCAACTAAAGATTTCCGTCAAACATCTTCATTGTTTGTTGTTTATTCTGGTAAATGGAGAGGTCAAAAGGCTACGGCTACCTCTCTTTCCTTTTGGCTGAAAAGCATCATCCGTTTGGCTTATTAGACTGCTGGACAGCAGCCTCCTGAAAGAATTACTGCTCATTCTACTAGAGCAGTGGCTTCCACATGGGCTTTTAAAAATGAGGCTTCTGTTGAACAGATTTGTAAGGCGGCGACTTGGTCTTCGCTTCATACTTTTTCCAAATTTTACAAATTCAATACTTTTGCTTCTTCGGAGGCTATTTTTGGGAGAAAGGTTCTACAAACAGTGGTGCCTTCCGTTTAAGGTCCCTGTCTTGTCCCTCCCTTCATCCGTGTCCTAAAGCTTTGGTATTGGTATCCCACAAGTATGGATGAATCCGTGGACTCGATACATCACAAGAGAAATAAATTTATCAGGTAAGCATAAATTATGTTTTTACCTCTGTGATTACCATGTTTCTAAGGATCTTCTGACAGCCCCTTGATCACATGACTTTTTATTTATTATCTATTGACTTGTATTTAAGCCAGTTAATGCTGTGTTGTGCACAACCTACAGGCGTGTTATCTATATGACTCACATAAACTAGCAGTCTCCTGTTGTGAAAAGAATGGGTAGTAAAGGCGTAATCTATCTTTTTCAACAATAACAATTTTTGTGTTGGCTGTCCCTTTAACCACCAAAGTTGATGCGCTCCATCTCCACTCACCATATTCTTCCAGTAATCTACTTTCTAATCTAAGCACAGTGAGTTTAAATATGTTTGTTGCAATTCTATTATAAGGGGTCCTATTTCACTGTGGCTACTTTGGTGTCTTTGGTTTACATGTGCTTCTTCAGTGATTTAGTTTGCCCATCGCTGTCTGTGACTAACTTCATGCTTGGGCTACTTTTGCCAGCCTAATCAGTGACGTGTCTATGACTATAGCTCTCATTGCATATGACCCGGTGAGAAAACGCCGGGAGATGCAGAAACCGTCTGTGAGTCTAGAGCAGTGATGGCGAACCTTCGCACTCCAGATGTTTTAAAACTACATTTAAATCCAGGGAGCTATATGTAAAACGTAACTTTTATTCAGGGAAACGTTTTAAAATACAAGAGAGCTTTACATGAGCAAACGTAGTAAAGGGCAATAAAAGCTTTTATCACCCTTGACAACATTTGCTCATGTAAAGGCTCTCTTGTATTTTTAAATGTTTGTCTGAATAAAAGTTATGTTTTAAATATAGCTCCCTAGATTTGCTATTTTGTTATTTTGTACCTTCGGCCATTTGAGTCGGGTAGAGCTAGTTCCTGATACGCTGCAGTGTTCTACGTGACCACACAGATCGGGCATCACGCACAGAGGGAGTGGTACCTGTTGGAGGACGGTTTCCTTGGACGGAGAGGTCCGAAGTCCCCGGGAGTCGGTGTGGACATTGAGTGAGGTCCTGCTAGCCATAGAGATGATCCATTGCGTTGCGTATTCTGCCCAAAACACTACAGAAGGTCACGTAAGTTGTAAGACTGTTGTCCGCAGCTAGCAGATTTGCTGCTTTGTGTGTTTACTAGAGCATAAGGATTTGTTATGGAATAGTGAGTGGACTACTGTAACTCTTCTCTTCTGTTCTTAAAACTACATTTCCCACGATGCTCAACTGGACTGCAGAGTGCCTAAGCATCATGGGAAATGCAGTTCTGAAACATCTGTGGTGCCAAAGTTCGCCATCACTTGTATAGAAGGAGAGGAACTGATGAAAATAAGCATCAACTGAGGAAAAGGAAAATAATACAACAGAAAAAAGAAAGACAAAAAAATAATGTGAATATGTAAAAGAAATAATGTTACAAGACCAGTTATAAGAATGTTAGGGAGGGAATGTTAGGGAGAACAGAATGAAAAGGTTATGTGGACAGAGATAAAGAGTTGGGTAGACAACATAATAGAAGGAAAATGAGCAATTCTATCCCTTTTCCGCGAGCATCATTTTAAAAGGAACACGACAGCATTCATGATACAAATACCTCCTTACATGCTTTCCAACGTAATTCATCTGTCATTGTCCTTTTAACCGTAGAGTACTCAATGTTTTTATTGTATTTGAGTGTTTTTCCACTCAGCGGCTTGATCGTTTCAAACCTTTAAGTAATGTTTTTTTCTTTGTCGCATCTAAAATATGGAATCTTAAAACGCATTCCTTTTTTTCTTTTCAAATTCTTTTTTATTGAGAAACAAAGATACAGTAACACATCAATGTGTACAAGCAAGTGCATAATAATGATAATACATAAGACTGACATGAACCAACTTCTTATGGAATACTCAGGACAATTATACATCATTTTAGAATGTCAATATAAGGATAGGAATACAATATACACATAGTACACTGGCTCGCCAATTGTAAAAGATTCACATCCTAAAAGCCTCAGTTTCTCATATTTATCTTATAACAAACAAATTCTAAAGAAGAGTGAAAATATTCATCTGAGCCTTATATGTTTAAAGGGATAGGAAAGTCAAAATTATACTTGCATGATTCAAATAAAGCATGCCATTTTAAGACACTTTTAATTCACTTCTATTTTCAAATGTGCTTTGTTCTCTTGGTATTTATATCCTACACTAGTGGGTGCTAACTGTTGATTGGTGCCTGCACACATTGGTCTCTTGTGATTGGATAACTAGTTGTGTTCAGCTAGATCTCATTAGTGCAGTGCTGTTCCTTCAGCAATGGATAGCAAGAGAATGAAGCACATTTGATATTAGAAGTAAATTAGAAAGTTACTTGAATTTGTATGTTCTAGCTAAGTCATGAAAGAGAATTGTGGGGTTTCTTTGCCCTTTAATACTTATGAGGACCAAAATCTACAGGAATAGGTATTCCCAAAGGGAAAAAGGAAATCATGTTTGACTATTGGGTTAAGCGAGAATGGTGTAAAAAGTAGCTTGAGCATTCCAACTATTAACAGCCTTAGCATACATAAAAGAGAAGCTGTTGAACCCATTTCGATAAGCAAACGATTCTAAATCAATCTGGCTAGAACCTATTACTATTATTATTATTATTCTTTATTTATAAAGCACCAACAGATTCTGCAGCGCTGCCCATGGGTACAAGGATAAAAGTACAATGGTGAAACAATACAATAAGAGACAACATTTTACAGACAAATACAGGGGGAATTGAGGGCCCTATTCCTGTGGCAACTTACAATCTAGATGGGTGGTGAAATAACTGCATTTAAATGGTACCTAAGACTCTATAAATCTTAGTATCTGTTTGCTATACACTTTAGTGAAAGGCTAATATTACATTTAATAATCCCTTATGAATTATTATACCCACTATATAATATTAACACACAATCACTAGCTTAAACTACTTGTAAGGTCATAAACTCACGAAGTCTTATTCCAGCAGTAACAAAACTTTTATTACAATGAGGCTAATTAAACATTATTACAATATGCAGATTAAATGTAAATTACACATATGCAAATCACTTATAAATACTCAGCAGTGAACTATACATCAATATTACACTAATACATTTGCCCAATCTATGTGAAAGTATGGTGTGCTGAAATTATGTGTCTGTAAGGATCACTTACTTCTGATGTTAGCTGTGGTCACCATTCCAATTGAAAAAGAGTGAAAGAGAAGTGAACTCCAGTATTCCTGCTACTTTTATTGTAAGTTTTTCATCCCTCCCACAATGATGATGTCACTCATAAGCAAGCCCCCATTGTAATTTTAAGAGTATATGGTTTCATCCTGCATGTGCTTTGGGGGTAGGGAATGGCATTAGCCTTAGACAAAGGATCTTAAGCCAGCTGGTCATCCTTCTCAGATGGGGGTCTGGTAATGTGATCTTTCTACATTCCATAGTGACCTAGTATCTGAATGAGGAGTTAACCCCTTCTTGACCATTCAGCTGAGTTCTTGTAGAATACATATACCATATATATATGTATATATATATACCCCTTCCAGACCATATGTGAATTCAGATCATGCCATTATTACATTCCCCCCTTTTGGCAATGGAGGTTACCATACCCTTCCATTCCAATGGTTGTTTTTATATGAGTGAATCTGATGGAAGATTCCTAACCCCACCTATGTGTGATGGCTATATTAGTGTACTAAAGACGCTTCCATTCGCATACCATAATATAAGTGATATACACGTGCAATTAATGATTTTAAATAACAACACATACAAATTTGAATAATTATACATAATATAGAAATAAATAATATGATTATAAATGGATGTATAAACAGATTTCCCAATGCAGAACCCCATGATGACTGTTTCGAAAAGGAATTTGCTAATTTCTGCCACCAGGTTGCACTTGACATCTCCGTAAAAGTATGTTCAATCCTTTGTAGTTCTTGTTCCTGATGGTAGAAATTTACATGAACACGTTCCCCAAAATTTTTAAGATGTTCTAGTAACACAGAGTCTTTTTGCAATAAGGTTACCCATTTTTGCCAAGGTGCATCATCTACTAATATTGGGGTTATGAGTGGAGCCCCCAAGGTAGCGTTATATGTGAGTAACTGTGGGACAGTGAAGTTAAACTGTAGTGAACTTATCCTCACAGGGTACCCAGTAATACAATAAATCCCTGGTGTGATTTGTTCCCTTGAATTACACCTGTCAAACCATACATGCACTTCATCTTTAGGCTTCAATGCAACAAAACACACCTTTCCTTGTCCTAAGGGAAAAATCATATCTTGGGGATTAACTTTCTCCACAAAACCATTGCAATATGAGTGATTATGCCAGCAGGAATCAAAAATTATTCTTGCCTGGTTGGGTAGACATAAAATTTTAGAAGGAAACCTTATGCAGCCAGACATGTCTACCTGTTCCATATGGGAACCATTCCATATAAAATTTGGGAACTCTAACTCATGATGTAAAACATGAGATTCTGTGACAGGTGTTCCTAGTGAAAACAAATGATAAACATTCTGATAGGTACCACTAGTGGGCACAAGTGAAGTAGCCCTGCATATATTTTCCCTGCATCCCAACCAACTGTTTAACCATAATTCTCTGTGTTTTGATGCAAAACTGTTAACAACAGACTGCTCCCACCCTCCCAAAGGT
This sequence comes from Bombina bombina, assembly GCF_027579735.1. Lineage (NCBI taxonomy): Eukaryota > Metazoa > Chordata > Amphibia > Anura > Bombinatoridae > Bombina > Bombina bombina. The sequence goes on along the minus strand of NC_069505.1, from coordinate 99,893,533 downwards.
GTATGGTTATTTTCCATAGCCTGTGCTATTAATTTAAAGTCAGTTGATAATTCTGTTTGCATGGAAATACACACAAAATCCCAGGATACTTCCCTTAACCTACTAATTACTCCTATCAGTATTTCCTCTGTATGTTGAATGGCAGGACCCTGAACCTGAATGACTGTCTGTGTCAGTGTCTCTACCAGGGTGTTTATCATTTGTTGCGTATGAATCCCTTTTGCATTTAACATCCCCTGAGACTGTAAGGTTGCTGTTAGGCTGGATATGTCAATGGAATTTACCACACCTAGCCCTGTTCCCACACCTCCCAAAACTGTATCCATGATATCCCTCCTAGTCCTTCTCCTAGTACCTTCTGCCCACTTAACTAATGCTTTTTCCATAGTGGCAGTAATTCTGGAACAATTTTGGTAATGTGTGGAAACTAGCCAATCTATTATTTTAATCTTCCACGTGATAAATTGGAATGTGGCATCCCTCAATACTGGAGTTGGCTTGATTGTACTTGTTTGAAATGGACCACTAGAAACAACACTTTTCCCCTTACACATTGGAGTATTGTCATAATGTTTCATCTTTGGTGTAGTGATTAAAGTAGAATAGATCAAAGGCGCAAACGTGGTTGTTTCCTTTATTTGATCTATTTTTAAGTATACTTCAATCCCTCCACCAAAGTTGGCAGCTGTAACCCTCCAATTAATCCCTTCTCCAATTTGTTGTTCAAATATAACCTTGGTTATATTATAGTTATCGCCATTTATAGTGTGAATAGGATTTGTAAATGTTGTAGACACAGAAACACCTTCTCCCACCAGACCTACAGTCCATTTTCCCCAAGCCACCCACTTACATTCCCATTCAACTTTATTACCCTGATTGACCCTCCAAAAACCAATTAAATTGTCTTGATGTTTTTCTGCAAATATTTCAATTTTCCCACCCACATTAAAAGTCAATTTTCCCAAACAATCTTTGTGAAGGTCTTGAGAGCTCCATAAGCCTGTCCATCCTCTGATGATGCTGCTTGAGCTCCATCTACGACTCCTTGTGAGGTTTGTGATTGAAAGTTCATTACAGTCACAGATTGGAAGTTTTTGCAATAACACCCACACAAATACAAATAGGTTTGTGGCGATCATTCCTCTCAGGCTCCACATAATGAAATCTGTCAAAAAAAGATTAAGAGAATATCAGTTCTTAGCAGAAATATCTACATCTGGGACAGCTGTCCCTCTATACAATTTACATTGGTCAACATGGACCCATTTGTAACCAGGCTGCCTTCTGGTTTTCCCAGGGGTTGATCTTTCTATTTTAATTACAGTATTACCCAATTTGTCCAAAATTCTATAAGGTCCTTCCCAATTTGCATCCCAGGGAGAATTTTTGCGAAAATTTTTAATCATGATCAATCCCCCCTTCTCAAACAGAGGTGTTTGAGGTGTAGATGAAAATTTACAATCTGTTGGGGCCATATTAGAGGCAGCAAAAATTAGCAGTGAGCTCAACTGCTCCTGAATTTGGGAGAGATATTGATCTCTAGACACAGATTCTCTCAAGGGAGTAGACAATTGTGGTTCACCTGGGTGGCCTAATGCCATCTTTCTCCCTGTCATGAGCTCATAGGGAGAACACTTGGTAGCATTTGATGGTGTAGCTCTAATAGCCATTAGAACTGCTGGAAGATGTGTGACCCATGATTTACCATACTGGGAAAGCATTTTTGACAATTTTGTTTTTAATGTGCGATTCATGCGCTCAACTATACCAGAGGATTGTGGATGATATGGTACATGAAATCTTGTCTGTATTCCCAGTAGGGCACAGAGATTTTGCATTACCTGACCTGTAAAATGTGTACCCCTGTCTGATTCAATGAGTGTTGGAAACCCCCATCTTGAGAAAACATGTTCCCACAGTGCTCTGGCAGTAGCCTGTGCAGTATCACAACGAAGTGGAATAGCCTCAACCCATTTTGACAAAATATCTACAATTACTAGGGCATACCTGAGACCCCCCTTTGATAGTGGAAGTGGGCCTATAAAATCAATTTGGATAGCTTTCCAGGGGCCATCTGCTACTGGTATTCTCTGGAGAATGGGTCTCTGACCTTTAGGGCGTGGATTAATTTGAGCACAAATTAAACATTCTTGTACACATTTTAAACAGGTTTCTGCTAAATCTGGCCAATGAAATTTTTGCCTTAAATGGTACTCTAATGCACTTTGCCCAATATGCCCAAGAAAAGAATGTGTTTGCTGTGTTATAGGTCCCTGCAAATGACTTGGGACCACAAAAACCAATTTAGCCTGTGGATCATTGGGATTAGAGTAACATATTAACCCATTACAAATTGAATAACCATTTGGGAGTGTTTGCTGTTCCTGTAACAGAGGGAAAAGGTTAGGATCTTTAGCTTGTTCTGTTTTCAAATCAGGTACCTCTGAATCTACCATTGTAATCTTTGCTATGTGTACCATTGTATCTTTAGATGTAACATGCTCTCTCCATGCTTCCTGTGTCTCACTGTCATTCTCATCTGATTGCCATGGTTCCCCATCTACAGCTGCCTGTTTGGCTAACATGTCCACATGTGCATTCCCTTGTGAATGTGCATCTGTGAAATGTGTGTGTGCCTTAACTTTAACAATAGCTGACTGCAATGGGTGCTGTGTTCCCCAATCTACCAATTTCTTAAGGGCTTGAACATGTGACAATGGTTTGCCTGCTGAGTCTACCATTCCTCTTAGATTCCAAATTGGTAAGTACTCTGTCAGTGATCTGGTCACATAGGCACTGTCACTGTATATACAAATGTCTTGTGTGTCAAACCTGTGGCAAGCCATAGAAATGGCTTCTAATTCTGCTCTCTGTGCTGAGAATGATCTTGGTAACATAAATTTAAGAGCTAATTGTTGCGAGGGGACCCAAATAGCAAAACCAGTATTAAATTGACCATCCTGCCAAAATCTTGAGCCATCTACATAAATTTGTAAATCCTGGGGAGAAGTTTTGTCCCTGAACAATTTATGAGGCGATTCCCTGTGTGTGAATGTCTCTGTGCAGTCATGGGGTTCACCCTGAGTGTGCATTAGTTGGGGTAATGTGTATTTTGCATTGTGTTGTACAGTGATGTCACGATGTTGCAAATCTATTAACCACCTAGTCACTCTTTGTGTTGAAACCCCACTAAATGATTTCTCCAATAACAGCTTTATAGGGGTATGTGGTGTTTGGAGGATGAGCTTCCCAAATCCCACTATATGCTCAGTAGCCTGAACTGACCAATGCACCCCTAACAAAGCCTTGATACATGCGTCATAACCTTTCTCTACTGGAGTAAGAAGCCTGGAAAAATAGCCAACAGGCCTCCATTTTTCAGCCTTCTCCTGCAGTAGGACTGTGGAAATTGAAGTGTCAGATGTGTATGTTTGTAAAGCAAAAGGGGCCTCCCTCTCCACTGTGGCAAGGGCAGGGGCTGATGCTAAACCTTCCTTTAACACTTTAAATGCTTCCTCATGTTCTGTATTCCAAGGAATTTTCCCAACATCCTCCCCTTTCAAAAGATCATAGAGAGGTTTTGCTTTTTCAGCAAACCCTTCAATGAAATCACGAGAAAAATTTACCAAGCCTAAGAATTGTCTTAAGGACTGCCTATGCAAAGGTCTGGGCACCTGAAGTATGGCTGTAACTCGTTCTCTAGTAGGGCATCTTGTACCCCTTTGTATTGATACTCCCAAAAATGTCACCTTTTGTCTCATTAATTGTACTTTTGAAGTGTTTAACTTGAGGCCAGATTCAGCAATCAAGCCAAACAGTTCATTCAGCCGCTCCAAATGTTCCTCTACTGTCTCTGTTTGTAACAAAATATCATCTACATACTGTATGATACTTTCTGGGACTGAGAATGTTTTTAATACCTCTGCTAATGCTTGGTGAAAGTATGTAGGCGAGCTGTGGAAGCCCTGAGGAAGCGAATTGAAGCAAAATTGCATGTTATCAAAGCAGAAAGCAAACTTATATTGGCACTCTGGGGCTAGTCTGACACTCCAAAAACCATTACTTATATCCAGAACAGAATACCACCTACATGTGGCACTCAGTTTGGATACCACTTCAGGAGTAGAAGCAACTAGATTTGTAACAGGTGGGGTAACTTTATTCACCATACGAAAATCAGCAGTTAACCTCCAAGTATTATTTGCTTTCCTTACTGGCCACAAAGGAGAATTATTAGAGGAGGAACATTTCCTAATTATCCCTTGGCTTTCAAGCTGACTAATAATTTGCCTCACAGGTTCAATAGCTTCTGCTGGAAAACGATACTGTCTTTGTGGAGGGGGGTCAGGGCCTACAATATTGATTTCAATGCCTTTTAATATGCCACAATCATTCTTATGTTGAGCCCATATGTCAGGGAAATCCATGACCAATCTCTTCAAATCAGGGTGACTTTCAGTATCCGGCCACACCCTTTCTGAAGGAATTGATGCAATAGATGCTATGGGACTGATGTAAGAGTCATCTAATATTACAGGTTTTCTCCCTCTAGTATCCCTCCACAAAACATTGTTACATAGGTCCACTATCATCCCTTCTGATCTCATTATATCAGCACCAAGTATTGTACCCTCTGTGTTTTTGCTCTGCCAAATGGGAATTTCCTTAGTCCACTGATTACCTAGTGTCATAGTCACATTTGGGATAAGGGATGCTTGGGACTGGGATCCCCCAAGTCCCACAAGAAATGTCTGTCTTGTCCCTTGTGGGGGACTTAATGGTAAGTCTGTCAAAGTTACTGAAGCTCCTGTGTCTATGAGGAGTTTTGTGCGATGGCCCTCAATCACACCATAGACACAGGGACGTCCAGAATGATCCCTAAAGGTGTTACATATAGGGACCATGTCATCCAGGGCCTGAGGTAGTCAGTCAGAGCAGGATATCAGAGGAGAATTATTTTCATAATTCTTTTCATGATATCCCACTTCCCCTCCCCCCACAGTCATCACTCTCAAAGCCTCATGCGCTGGGCCATACAGATTAGTACCAGGCCTAAGCTTTGCGGTGTATTCCTGTCCTGTTTTATCTGGGGGCTTAATCTTGTTATTTTTCCCTACCCAATTATGTGCATAGCTTTCTTTTGGAGGTGCAGAGGGATGTAATCTTTCCTGCCCTCCCTCAGTTTCCTTCTGAATTCTCTTTAAGAATCTGCAATCTACTCGTCTGTGCCCATATTTATTGCAGTAATGGCAAGTACCTTTGAAGGGACCCTCTGAATATTTTTGTTTCCCTTCATTAGTGGTTACCACAGCAATTCTGTGTTGCAATGTGTTCCTTTTCTTTAAAATGTTCTGCCTAGCCTTACCTATAATAGATAACACACCCTCTAGTGTATTCTTTTCCTCAGCCATCATTTGTATGCTAGGTTCCAAATATGTGAATTTTTTAATTAAATACTGCAACATATCATGAGGTGTTTGTTCTGGTGAAATTCTGTGTGTCAGCCTATATAATTGTTCAAATTTAGCTGCAAATACCCATGGGTCATCATTTAATGCTACTTGCATTTCTGCAAGAGAGTGACTGTCCAAATCTCTACTCCCTGTCACTAGTTTACAAACAGCTTTTAATCTGTCCCCACCTGAACCCCATTTATCCTCCTTAAACCAATCTGTGTTCAAATTAACTGGGCCTGCAACTGGTGATTGTAATCTAGCTGCAATGCTGCCTGGAAGCCACATTTTTAACAAAAAGCATGCTTCCTTATGTGACAACATGTATTGTTTTACTGCAGACTCAAAATTTGACATGTTAGTGAAAACATCTGCTTTAACATCATACACTGGAAAGAGAGGTTTTAACTTTACCAGTTGTCTCATTACTTTATCTCTATCTTGTTTTATAAGGGTAGTTGATACCAGGGATGATGTTTCAGCAGAGGTGGTAGAAAAAAGTAAATTTTGCGATTGAGTTAAATTTCTTCCCCTGGATCTTACACTGGGTGTTAGTGATAAAGTATCTGTTTGATGTTCTGTGTTTAATGTTCTTGGCCTAGTTATCTGTGGGGTTAGTATTGGAATGTGTGTGCTCTCTGTATTTTGTGTGTGATTCAATCTTTCCTCACTGTGTGGAATAGGCACCCTCCCCCCATCAACATGTGGGCTTTGCACCCTTCCCCCATCAACATGTGCCCCATCTTCCTGCGACACACATGCATTGTCTTCATTTAATACTGCAACAGGGGTTAAGTTTGCAAGCCCCTGTCTCAATGAAGCAATAAGTTGGCCTCTTGCGTCATAATTTTCTTCTAAAGTATTAATATATTCTGCATTTACCCCACATGTGGGGCAATTCTCATCTAATGTGTTACAATTGATCTCTGTTAACATGGCTATTGGGGGAGAATGTTCAAAGATTGCTCTATTCATTTGGTCTTTGATAGCTAACAACAGTTTCATGCAATTCTGTAATTTGGATTTCTTCTGTTAAGTGTGATCAGTCCACGGGTCATCATTACTTCTGGGATATTACTCCTCCCCAACAGGAAGTGCAAGAGGATTCACCCAGCAGAGCTGCATATAGCTCCTCCCCTCTACGTCACTCCCAGTCATTCTCTTGCACCCAACGACTAGATAGGATGTGTGAGAGGACTATGGTGATTATACTTAGTTTTATATCTTCAATCAAAAGTTTGTTATTTTAAAATAGCACCGGAGTGTGTTATTATCTCTCTGGCAGAGTTTGAAGAAGAATCTACCAGAATTTTTGTTATGATTTTAGCCGGAGTAGTTAAGATCATATTGCTGTTTCTCGGCCATCTGAGGAGAGGTAAACTTCAGATCAGGGGACAGCGGGCAGATGAATCTGCACAGAGGTATGTAGCAGTTTTTATTTTCTGACAATGGAATTGATGAGAAAATCCTGCCATACCGATATAATGTCATGTATGTATACTTTACACTTCAGTATTCTGGGGAATGGTACTTCACTAGAATTACACTGTATGAAATACATAAAGCTGTTTAATAACTAGAGATTATGTTTAACGTTTTTGCTGGAATGTAAAATCGTTTTCATTTGCTGAGGTACTGAGTGAATAAATGTTTGGGCACTATTTTTCCACTTGGCAGTTGCTTAATCTGTTTTCTGACAGTTTCTGTTCTCCCTCACTGCTGTGTGTGAGGGGGAGGGGCCGTTTTTTGGCGCTTTTACTACGCATCAAATATTTCAGTCAGCAACTCATTGTATTCCCTGCATGATCCGGTTCATCTCTACAGAGCTCAGGGGTCTTCAAAACTTATTTTGAGGGAGGTAATTTCTCTCAGCAGAGCTGTGAGAATTATAGTTTGACTGAGATAAAAAACGTTTATTCTGTAATTTGTTTCACTGCTTTCAGAATTTGTTATCTTTGCTAATGGGATTAAACCTTTGCTAAAGTTGTGTTGTTTACAAGGATTGAGGCTATAACTGTTTCAATTTATTAATTTTCAACTGTCATAAATCTTCTGTGCTTCTTAAAGGCACAGTACGTTTTAATATTATTCTAATTGAATTGTATTTCCAAGTTGCAAGTTTATTTGCTAGTGTGTTAAACATGTCTGATTCAGAGGATGATACCTGTGTCATTTGTTGCAATGCCAAAGTGGAGCCCAATAGAAATTTATGTACTAACTGTATTGATGCTACTTTAAATAAAAGTCAATCTGTACAACTTGAACAAATTTCACCAAACAACGAGGGGAGAGTTATGCCGACTAACTCGCCTCACGTGTCAGTACCTACATCTCCCGCTCAGAGGGAGGTGCGTGATATTGTAGCGCCGAGTACATCTGGGCGGCCATTACAAATCACATTACAGGATATGGCTACTGTTATGACTGAGGTTTTGGCTAAATTACCAGAACTAAGAGGTAAGCGTGATCACTCTGGGGTGAGAACAGAGTGCGCTGATAATATTAGGGCCATGTCAGACACTGCGTCACAGGTGGCAGAACATGAGGACGGAGAACTTCATTCTGTGGGTGACGGTTCTGATCCAAACAGACTGGATTCAGATATTTCAAATTTTAAATTTAAACTGAAAAACCTCCGTGTATTACTAGGGGAGGTGTTAGCGGCTCTGAATGATTGTAACACAGTTGCAATACCAGAGAAAATGTGTAGGTTGGATAAATATTTTGCGGTACCGACGAGTACTGAGGTTTTTCCTATACCTAAGAGACTTACTGAAATTGTTACTAAGGAGTGGGATAGACCCGGTGTGCCGTTCTCACCCCCTCCGATATTTAGAAAAATGTTTCCAATAGACGCCACCACAAGGGACTTATGGCAAATGGTCCCTAAGGTGGAGGGAGCAGTTTCTACCTTAGCTAAGCGTACCACTATCCCGGTGGAGGATAGCTGTGCTTTTTCAGATCCAATGGATAAAAAGTTAGAGGGTTACCTTAAGAAAATGTTTGTTCAACAAGGTTTTATATTGCAACCCCTTGCATGCATTGCGCCGATCACGGCTGCAGCGGCATTCTGGATTGAGTCTCTGGAAGAGAACATTGGTTCAGCTACTCTGGACGACATTACGGACAGGCTTAGAGTCCTTAAACTAGCTAATTCTTTCATTTCGGAGGCCGTAGTACATCTTACTAAACTTACGGCGAAAAATTCAGGATTCGCCATTCAGGCACGCAGGGCGCTGTGGCTAAAATCCTGGTCAGCTGATGTTACTTCTAAGTCTAAATTGCTTAATATACCTTTCAAAGGGCAGACCTTATTCGGGCCCGGGTTGAAAGAGATTATCGCTGACATTACAGGAGGTAAAGGCCATGCCCTGCCTCAGGACAAAGCCAAAGCCAAGACTAGACAGTCTAATTTTCGTTCCTTTCGTAATTTCAAAGCAGGAGCAGCATCAACTTCCTCTGCACCAAAACAGGAAGGAGCTGTTGCTCGCTACAGACAAGGCTGGAAACCTAACCAGTCCTGGAACAAGGGCAAGCAGACTAGGAAACCTGCTGCTGCCCCTAAAACAGCATGAATTGAGGGCCCCCGATCCGGGATCGGATCTAGTGGGGGGCAGACTTTCTCTCTTCGCCCAGGCTTGGGCAAGAGATGTTCAGGATCCCTGGGCGCTAGAGATAATATCTCAGGGATACCTACTGGACTTCAAATACTCTCCTCCAAGAGAGAGATTTCATCTGTCAAGATTGTCAACAATCCAGACAAAGAAAGAGGCGTTTCTACGCTGCGTACAAGAGCTCTTGTTAATGGGAGGAATCCATCCAGTTCCACGATCGGAACAGGGACAGGGGTTTTACTCAAATCTGTTTGTGGTTCCCAAAAAAGAGGGAACTTTCAGACCAATCCTGGACTTAAAGATCCTAAACAAATTCCTAAGAGTTCCATCGTTCAAGATGGAGACTATTCGGACAATTTTACCTATGATCCAAGAGGGTCAGTACATGACCACTGTAGATTTAAAAGATGCTTACCTTCACATACCGATTCACAAAGATCATTATCGGTACCTAAGGTTTGCCTTCCTAGACAGGCATTACCAGTTTGTGGCTCTTCCATTCGGATTGGCTACAGCTCCAAGAATCTTCACAAAGGTTCTGGGTGCTCTTCTGGCGGTACTAAGACCGCGGGGAATCTTGGTAGCTCCTTACCTAGACGACATTCTGATACAAGCTTCAAGCTTTCAAACTGCCAAGTCTCATACAGAGTTAGTGCTGGCATTTCTAAGGTCACATGGATGGAAGGTGAACGAAAAGAAAAGTTCACTCGTTCCACTCACAAGAGTTCCCTTCCTGGGGACTCTTATAGATTCTGTAGAAATGAAGATTTACCTGACAGAGGACAGGCTAACAAGACTTCAAAGTGCTTGCCGCACCCTTCATTCCATTCAACACCCGTCAGTGGCTCAATGCATGGAGGTAATCGGCTTAATGGTAGCGGCAATGGACATAGTACCCTTTGCACGCTTACACCTCAGACCACTGCAACTGTGCATGCTAAGTCAGTGGAATGGGGATTACTCAGACTTATCCCCCTCTCTGAATCTGGATCAAGAGACCAGAAATTCTCTTCTATGGTGGCTTTCTCGGCCACATCTGTCCAGGGGGATGCCATTCAGCAGACCAGACTGGACAATTGTAACAACAGACGCCAGCCTTCTAGGTTGGGGTGCCGTCTGGAATTCTCTGAAGGCTCAGGGACAATGGAGTCAGGAGGAGAGTCTCCTGCCAATAAACATTCTGGAATTGAGAGCAGTTCTCAATGCCCTCCTGGCTTGGCCCCAGTTGACAACTCGGGGGTTCATCAGGTTTCAGTCGGACAACATCACGACTGTAGCTTACATCAACCATCAGGGAGGGACAAGAAGCTCCCTAGCTATGATGGAAGTATCAAAGATAATTCGCTGGGCAGAGTCTCACTCTTGCCACCTGTCAGCAATCCACATCCCGGGAGTGGAGAACTGGGAGGCGGATTTCTTAAGTCGTCAGACTTTTCATCCGGGGGAGTGGGAACTTCATCCGGAGGTCTTTGCCCAAATACTTCGACGTTGGGGCAAACCAGAGATAGATCTCATGGCGTCTCGACAGAACGCCAAGCTTCCTCGTTACGGGTCCAGATCCAGGGATCCAGGAGCAGTCCTGATAGATGCTCTGACAGCACCTTGGGACTTCAGGATGGCTTACGTGTTTCCACCCTTCCCGTTGCTTCCTCGATTGATTGCCAGAATCAAACAAGAGAGAGCATCAGTGATTCTAATAGCACCTGCGTGGCCACGCAGGACTTGGTATGCAGACCTGGTGGACATGTCATCCTGTCCACCTTGGTCTCTACCTCTGAAACAGGACCTTCTGATACAGGGTCCCTTCAAACATCAAAATCTAACTTCTCTGAAGCTGACTGCTTGGAAATTGAACGCTTGATTTTATCAAGACGTGGGTTTTCTGAGTCAGTTATTGATACCTTAATACAGGCTAGGAAACCTGTTACCAGAAAGATTTACCATAAGATATGGCGTAAATACCTATATTGGTGTGAATCCAAAGGTTACTCTTGGAGTAAGGTTAGGATTCCTAGGATATTGTCTTTTCTACAAGAAGGTTTAGAAAAGGGTTTATCTGCTAGTTCATTAAAGGGACAGATCTCAGCTCTGTCCATTCTGTTACACAAACGTCTGTCAGAAGTTCCTGACGTCCAGGCTTTTTGTCAGGCTTTGGCCAGGATTAAGCCTGTGTTTAAAACTGTTGCTCCACCATGGAGTTTAAACCTTGTTCTTAATGTTTTACAGGGCGTTCCGTTTGAACCCCTTCATTCCATTGATATAAAGTTGTTATCTTGGAAAGTTCTATTTTTAATGGCTATTTCCTCGGCTCGAAGAGTCTCTGAATTATCAGCCTTACATTGTGATTCTCCTTATTTGATTTTTCATTCGGATAAGGTAGTCCTGCGTACTAAACCTGGGTTCTTACCTAAGGTAGTTACTAACAGGAATATCAATCAAGAGATTGTTGTTCCTTCTTTATGCCCAAATCCTTCTTCAAAGAAGGAACGTCTACTGCACAACCTGGATGTAGTCCGTGCTCTAAAATTTTACTTACAGGCAACTAAGGAATTTCGACAAACGTCTTCTCTGTTTGTCATTTACTCTGGGCAGAGGAGAGGTCAAAAAGCTTCCGCTACCTCTCTTTCTTTTTGGCTTCGTAGCATAATTCGTTTAGCTTATGAGACTGCTGGACAGCAGCCTCCTGAAAGAATTACAGCTCATTCTACTAGAGCTGTGGCTTCCACTTGGGCCTTCAAGAATGAGGCCTCTGTTGAACAGATTTGCAAGGCTGCAACTTGGTCTTCGCTTCATACTTTTTCCAAATTTTACAAATTTGACACTTTTGCTTCATCGGAGGCTATTTTTGGGAGAAAGGTTCTTCAGGCAGTGGTTCCTTCTGTATAAAGAGCCTGCCTATCCCTCCCGTCATCCGTGTACTTTGGCTTTGGTATTGGTATCCCAGAAGTAATGATGACCCGTGGACTGATCACACTTAACAGAAGAAAACATAATTTATGCTTACCTGATAAATTCCTTTCTTCTGTAGTGTGATCAGTCCACGGCCCGCCCTGTTTTTAAGGCAGGTAAATATTTTTTAATTTATACTCCAGTCACCACTTCACCCTTGGCTTTTCCTTTCTCGTTGGTCCTTGGTCGAATGACTGGGAGTGACGTAGAGGGGAGGAGCTATATGCAGCTCTGCTGGGTGAATCCTCTTGCACTTCCTGTTGGGGAGGAGTAATATCCCAGAAGTAATGATGACCCGTGGACTGATCACACTACAGAAGAAAGGAATTTATCAGGTAAGCATAAATTATGTTTTTTCTTTTGTTAAACAAAACCTTTTTTTATCAATAAGCTTATTCTCATTCTCACATTGCAACCACACATCTTTCAGTCTTTTAACTATGTCAGTATTTTCATCAACAATAGGCTCAAATGTGCTACATTCTGCATATTTAACAATTAATTCCATACTCACACTTTAAAGTGTCTTCAGACTGCCAGCAAATCAGATTCACGTCCTGCGCGATATGATTTTCTCTGCGTCTGGTTCAACTGATCCTTAGGTAATGCCTCTCTGGATCTGTAGTCTTGGCCAAAGACTTTACTGCTGAAACGCTCAACTCAAAAACAGTATAGCAAAAACTAGGTTCAATTTTCGTCCAAAAATCACACTTGTATTATAAAAAGAACCTGGATTAGTCCCCCCTTAAAACAAGTGTAGTTGGTAAGAAAATTCGCTGGGTCGGCTCGCCAATGAAATAACTGCATTTAAATGGTACCTAAGACTCTATAAATCTTAGTATCTGTTTGCTATACACTTTAGTGAAAGGCTAATATTACATTTAATAATCCCTTATGAATTATTATACCCACTATATAATATTAACACACAATCACTAGCTTAAACTACTTGTAAGGTCATAAACTCACGAAGTCTTATTCCAGCAGTAACAAAACTTTTATTACAATGAGGCTAATTAAACATTATTACAATATGCAGATTAAATATAAATTACACATATGCAAATCACTTATAAATACTCAGCAGTGAACTATACATCAATATTACACTAATACATTTGCCCAATCTATGTGAAAGTATGGTGTGCTGAAATTATGTGTCTGTAAGGATCACTTACTTCTGATGTTAGCTGTGGTCACCATTCCAATTGAAAAAGAGTGAAAGAGAAGTGAACTCCAGTATTCCTGCTACTTTTATTGTAAGTTTTTCATCCCTCCCACAATGATGATGTCACTCATAAGCAAGCCCCCATTGTAATTTTAAGAGTATATGGTTTCATCCTGCATGTGCTTTGGGGGTAGGGAATGGCATTAGCCTTAGACAAAGGATCTTAAGCCAGCTGGTCATCCTTCTCAGATGGGGGTCTGGTAATGTGATCTTTCTACATTCCATAGTGACCTAGTATCTGAATGAGGAGTTAACCCCTTCTTGACCATTCAGCTGAGTTCTTGTAGAATACATATACCATATATATATGTATATATATATACCCCTTCCAGACTATATGTGAATTCAGATCATGCCATTATTACAGGTGGGAGGATGGGAAACAGGAGTTGGGGACTGCAAAGGTGAGAATGATATTAGTGAGGAGATAGATGAGGGTAACTTGTTGGATAAGTGGTTAGTTTGTTAATGAGTCGGGTGATAAGCTTCCCTGAAGAAAAAGGTCTTTAGGGAACGTTTAGAGGAGGAGAGGTTAGGGGAAAGTCTGACAGCTCGAGGAAGTGCCTTCCAGAGGGTTGGTGCCGCACAAAAGAAGTCCTGTAGTCTAGCATGAGAGGAGGTGATTATTAGACTCGACTCATTTCTGATTTAGGGAATAGTTGTCACCGTTCAATTGACTTAAAATATAATCTTGTTAATTAAAGAGAATGCTGAATGGTATAAGTAAGCACTCAAGTTTGCACGTCACAACAGTAAAAGTTTAAAGGGATACTAAACCAAATTTTTTTCTTTCAGGATTCAAATAGAACATGCAATTTTAAGCAACTTCCTATTTTACTCCAATTAACAATTTTTCTTTTTTCTCTTGGTATCTTTATTTGAAATAGCAGGAATGTAAGCTTTGGAGCAGGCACATTTTTGGTTCAGCACCCCTGGTAGTGTTTGCTGATTGGTGGCTACATTTAGCTCCTAAGCTTACATTCCTGCTTTTCAAATAAAGATACCAAGGGAACGAAGACAAAATTATAATAGGAGTAAATTAGAAAGTTAATTAAAACGGTATGCTCTATCTGAATCATGAAAGAAAAATGTGGGTTTTTATATCCCTTTAAGTTTCCAAGCAATATATATTTCTCTTGCAAGGTGTATCCAGTCCACAGATTCATCCTTTACTTGTGGGATATTCTCATTCCCTACAGGAAGTGGCAAAGAGAGCACACAGCAGAGCTGTCCATATAGCTCCCCCTCTAGCTCCACCCCCCAGTCATTCTCTTTGACGGCTCTAAGTACTAGGGTCTCTCTACGGGAGAGTAAAGTGAATGTGGTGTTAGAATTGTAGTTTTATATCTTCAATCAAGAGTTTGTTATTTTTAAATGGTACCGGTTTGTACTATTTAATCTCTAGCAGAAAAGTGATGAAGAATTCTGCTGAGAGGAAAATGATTTTAGCATGTTGTAACTAAAATCCACTGCTGTTCCCACACAGGACTGCGGAGTACCAGAAAACTTCAGTTGGGGGGAACAGTTTGCAGGCTTGACTGCAATGAGGTATGTTCAGTCATTTATTTCTAGACAAGACTGAGATAATGCTAGAAGACTGACAAGATCCCCATGTGGGCAGGGTAAGCTATGTTCTGAGACTTAGTATAGAATTGAATGCTTACATAACAGGGCTAAATTGGATGGTTCACACTAATGCAGGGCAATCGATTATTTATTTTAAGAAATACTCGTTGGAGACACTTTTTCTCTTGTTAAGTGTATCCAGTCCACGGATCATCCATTACTTATGGAATATATTCTCCTTCCCAACAGGAAGTTGCAAGAGTCCACCCACAGCAAAGCTGCTATATAGCTCCTCCCCTAACTGCCATATTCAGTCATTCTCTTGCAAGCCTCAACATAGAGAGGTCGTGAGAGTCTGTGGTGATTTATACTTAGTTTATTCTTCAATCAAAAGTTTGTTATTTTTAAATGGCACCGGAGCGTGCTGTTTTTCTCAGGCAGTATTTGGAAGAAGAATCTGCCTGCGTTTTTCTATGATCTTAGCAGACATAACTGAGATCCATTTGCTGTTCTCACACATTCTGAGGAGTGAGGTACTTCAGAGGGGGAATAGCGTGCAGGTTTTCCTGCAGATAAGGTATGTGCAGTAAAATATTTTTCTAGGAATGGAATTGACTAAGAAAATACTGCTGATACCGAAGTAATGTAAGTAAAGCCTTAAATGCAGCGATAGCGACTGGTATCAGGCTTATTAATAGAGATACATACTCTTATAAAAATGTGTTTTAAAACGTTTGCTGGCATGTTTAATAATTTTTTAACGTACATTGGTGATAATACTGTAATGTTGGTATAGCCTTAAATGCAGTAAAAGCGACTGGTATCAGGCTTATTAATAGAGATACATACTCTTGTAAAAATGTGTTTTAAAACGTTTGCTGGCATGTTTAATCATTTTTAACATATGTTTGGTGATAAAACTTATTGGGGCCTAAGTTTTTTCCACATGGCTGGCTTAAATTTTGCATAGAAACAGTTAACTGAAGCTGAAACTGTTGTAATATGAGTGGGAGGGGCCTAATTTAGCGCTTTTTTGCGCAGTTAAAATTACAAAATGAATTATCCAGATTCCCTCAGCAGTCCCATGAATACTACAGGACATTTCTAAAGGGCTAAAAAGACTTCCAAAATCGTTTATAGGGAAGGTAATCCACAGCTCTGCTGTGGCAGTTTTGTTGTGTCTGTTTTTAAAAACGTCTATGTTGTTTTTTTTTTATCTGTTTTTTGCATTAAGGGGTTAATCATCCATTTGCAAGTGGGTGCAATGCTCTGTTACCTTATTACATGTACTGTAAAAATTTTGTTTGTTTTACTGCCTTTTTTCACTGTTTTTCAAATTTTGACAAAATTTGTTTCTCTTAAAGGCACAGTAACGTTTTATATATTTGCTTGTTAACTTGATTTAAAGTGTTTTCCAAGCTTATTAGTCTCATTATTAGTCTGTTCTAACATGACTGACATAGAGGAAGCTCTTTGTTCATTATGTTTTAAAGCCATGGTGGAACCCCATCTTAGAATGTGTACCAGATGTACTGATTTCATGTTAAACAATAAAGATCATTTTTTGTCTTTAAAAACATTATCACCAGAGGATTCTGTCGTGGGGGTAGTTATGCCGACTAACTCTCCCCATGTGTCAGACCTTTTGACTCCCGCTTTAGGGACTCACGCTCAAATGGCGCCAAGTACATCAAGGGCACCCATAGCGTTTATTTTACCAGGGGATTCTGTCGAGGGGAAAGTTATGCCGATTAACTCTCCCCACGTGTCAGACCCTTCGACTCCCGCTTCAGGGACTCACGCTCAAATGGCGCCAAGTACATCAAGGGCGTCCATAGCGTTTATTTTACAAGACATGGCAAAGGTGGTGAATAATACTCTGGCAGCAGTATTAGTCAGACTACCTGAAATTAAAGGAAAGCAGATAGCTCTGGGGGTAGATACAGAGCATACAGACGCTTTAAGAACCATGTATGATACTTCCTCACAATATGCATAGTCTGTGGGTGATTTTTTTGACTCAGGGAAGATGATTTAACCTGATTCTGATATTTCTACATTTAAAATTTATGCTTGAGAACCTCCACTTGTTGCTCAGGGAGGTTTTGGCTGCTCTGAATGAATGTGTACAATCGCAGGGCCAGAGAAATTGTGTAGACTGGATAAATAATATGCAGTGCCGGTGTGTACTGATGTTTTTCCAATACCTAAAGAGGTTTACTAAAAAATTTTTTTAATAAGGAATGGGATAGACCAGGTGTGCCTTTCTCTTCCCCTCCTATTTTTTAGAAGAATGTTTTCTAATAGTTACCACCACACGGGACTTCTGGCAGACAAGGTGGAGAGAAGAGTTTCTACTCTAGCTAAGCGTACCACTACCTCTGGCGAGGACAGTTGTGCTTTTTAGATCCAATGGATAAAAAATGTTTATTCAACAGGGTTTTATCCTGCAGCCCCTTGCATACATTGCTTCTGTCACTGCTGCTGCGGCGTTCTGGGTTGAGTCTCTTGATGAGGCTTTACAGTTAGCGACTCCATTGGATGAATATATTTGACAAGCTTATGCTAGCCAATTCCTTTGTTTTCTGATGCCTTGTTCATTTGACTAGACTAACGGCTAAGAATTCTGTTTTTTACTATACTGGCGCGCAGAGCGATATGGCTTATATCATGGTCAGCTGTCGTGACTTTAATAAATAAGCTACTTAACTTCCCTTCAAGGGGCAGACCCTATTCGGGAGATTGAAGGAGATTATTGCTTATATCACTGGAGGAAAAGGTCATGCCCTTCCTCAGGATAGGAATCAAGGGCCAAAAAAAGGTCTAATTTTCGTGCCTTTTAAAACTTCAGGGCAGGTGTGGCATCCACTTCCTCTAAGGCAAAACAAGAGGGAATTTTTGCTCAGTCCAAGGCGGTCTGGAGACAATTGGACCTGGAACAAAGATAAGCAGGCCAAGGAGCCTGCTGCTGCCTCTAAGGCAGCATGAAGGAACGGACCCCTATCCGGTAACGGATCCTATAGGGGGCAGACTTTCATTCTTCGCCCGGGCGTGGGCAAGAGATGCCCAGGATCCCTAGGCATTGGAATTTATATCCCAGAGATATCTTCTGGATTTCAAAGATTCCCCCCCCAAAAAAAGGGGAGATTTCGCCTTTCACAATTATCTGCAAACCAGATAAAGAAGGAGGCATTCTTACATTGTGTACGAGATCCATCCAGTTCCAAGAGAGGAACAGGGACAGAGTTTTTACTCAAATCTGTTTGTGGTTCCCAAGGTGAGGGAACCTTCAGACCTATTTTGGATCTAAAGATCTTAAACAAATTCCTCAGAATTCCGTCATTTAAGATGGAAACTATTCGTACCATCTTAACTATGATCCAGGAGAGTCAATAGAGGACTACAATGGATTTGAAGGATGCTTATCCTCACATTGTGATGCATAAAGATCACCTTCGTTTTTCAGGTTTGCCTTTCTAGACAGGCATTACCAGTTTGTAGCTCTTTCCTTTGGGATATCTACAGCCCCAAGAATCTTTATGGTGGTTCTGGGGTCGCTTTGGCGGTCCTTAGGCCGCGGGGCATAGAAGTGGCCCCTTAGTTAGACGACATCCTGATACAGGCGTCAAACATCCAAATTGCCAAGTCTCATACGGACGTAGTACTGGCATTTCTGAGATCACATGGGTGGAAAGTGAACAAGGAAAGAGTTCTCTATCCCCAATCTCAAGGGTTTCCCTCCTAGGGACTCTGATAGATTCTGTAGAAATGAAAATTTACCTGACGGAGTCCAGGTTGTCAAAGTTTCTAAATTTCTGCCGTGTTTTTCATCCCATCCGCGCCCTTCGGTGGCTCAGTACATGAATGAAATCGGCTTAATAGGTAGCGGCAAGGGACATAGTACCGTTTGCACGTCTACATTTCAGACTGCTGCAACTATGCATGCTCAGTCAGAGGAACGGGGATTACACAGATTTGTCCCCCTGTTGAACCTGGACCAAGAGACCAGAGATTCTCTTCTCTGGTGACTATGTCGGGTCCATCTGTCCAAGGGTATGACCTTCCGCAGGTCAGATGGGACAATTGTTACAATGGATGCCAGCCTTTTAGGTTGGGATGCAGTCTGGAACTCCCTGAAGGCTCAGGGATAGTGGACTTAGGAGAAGACCCTCCTTCTAATAAATATTCTGGGAGTGATATTCCATACTCTTCAGACTTGGCCTCAGTTAGCAACTCTGAGGTACATCATACTCAGTCGGACAATATACACGACTGTGGCTTACATCAGCCATCAAGGGGGAACAGAAGTTCCCTAGTGATGTTAGAAGTCTTACAATAATTCACTGGACAGAGACTCACTCTTGTCTATCAGCTATCCATATCCCAGGTGTTGAGAACTGGGAGGTGGATTTTCTAAGTCGTCAGACTTTTCTTCCGGGGGAGTGGGATTTCCTTCGGAGGTCAAGACCAAGCAGGAGAGGGCTTTGGTGTTTTTGACAGCGCCTGCGTAGCCACGCAGGACCTGGTATGCAGATCTGGTGGACATGTCATCCTTTCCATCACGGTCTCTGCTTCTGAGACAGGTTCCTCTACCTCAGGGTCCTTTCAACCATCTAAATAGAATCAATCTGAGATGGACTGCCTGGAGACTGAACGCTTGATCTTATCAAAGCATGGCTTCTCCGAGTCAGTCATTGATACCTTAATACAGACATGAAAGCCTGTCTCTAGGAAAATTGAACATAGATATGGTGTAAATATCTGATTGTTATGAATCCAAGGGTTACTCATGGAGTAAAGCCTGGATTCCCAGGATATTATCTTTTCTCCAAGATGTTTTTGAGAAAAGGGTTGTCAGCTAATTCCTTAAAAGGGACAGATTTTTACTCTGTCTATTTTTTTTTTTTTGCACCAGCGTCTGGCAGGTATTCTAGACGTTCAGGCATTTGGTCAGGCTTTGGTTAGATCCAAGCCTGTGTTTAAAACTGTTGCTCCACCATGGAGCTTAAACCTGGTTCTTAAGGCTCTTCAAGAAGTTCCGTTTGAACCTTTTTTGTTCCATAGATATCAATCTTTATCTTGGAAAGTTCCTTTTGGGTAGCTATTTCCTCGACTCGTAGAGTCTCCAAGTTATCTGTGTTACAATGTGATTCTCCTTATCTGGTCCTTCGTACGGATAAGGTAGTCCTGCGTACCAACCTGGGTTTTTTCCTAAGGTGGTATCTAACAAGAACATCACTCAAAAAATAGTTGTTCCATGCTTGTATCCTAATCCTTCCTCAAAGAATTAACGTCTATTACACAATATTGGACGTGGTTTGTGCTTTAATGTTTTACTTACAAGCTGCTACAGTTTTCATCAAACGTTCACCTTGTTTGTTGTCTATTCTGGACAGAGGAGAGGTCAAAAGACTTCAGCAGCCTCTCTGTCTTTTTGGTTAAAAAGCATAATTCATTTAGCTTATGAGACTGCTGGACAGCAGCCTCCTGAAGGGATTGCAGCTCATTCTACTAGAGCTGTGGTTTTCACTTGGGCCTTTTTTAAATGTGGCTTCTGTTGAACAGATTTACAAGACGGAGTCTTGGTCTGCGCTTCATACTTTTTCAAATTTAACAAATTTGATACCTTGCTTCTTCGGAGGCTATTTTTGGGAGAAAGGTTTTTTTTTACAGGCAGTGGTAACTTCCGTTTAAGTACCTGCCTTATCCCTCCCATCATCCGTGTACTTTAGCTTTGGTATTGGTATTCCATAAGTAATGGATGATCCGTGGACTGGATACACTTAACAAGAGAAAACATAATTTATGCTTACCTGATAAAAAATTTTCTCTTGTAGTGTATCCAGTCCACAGCCCGCCCTGTCACTTTAAGGCAGGTAATTTTTTCATTTGAACTACAGTCACCACTGCACCCTATGGTTTTTCCTTTCTCTGCATGTTTTCGGTCGAATGACTGAATATGGCAGTTAGGGGAGGAGCTATATAGCAGCTTTGCTGTGGGTGGACTCTTGCAACTTCCTGTTGGGAAGGAGAATATATTCCATAAGTAATGGATGATCAGTGGACTGGATACACTACAAGAGAAATAAATTTATCAGGTAAGCATAAATTATGTTTTTAAGCACTTTGGAGTGTTTTTCTGGGGTTATTATCCACATGGCAAAAATGTTGTCACTTAGAAGTGATTTTTGTAGGCCTACAACTCCAGAGTGAAGTGGGAGGGGCCTAATTTCGCGCCTCAGATGCGCAGTTAGAATTGAAAGACAGTTCATGCTGCTTCACATGGAGGGTCCAGCTGCTGATTGAGGGCCTGAGAAGCTTTATTCCCCCAAAACTGATCCCTAAGGGCAGGTAGGGCCACAGCAGTAAGCTGTGGCAAGGTACTGTAGTTAATTAACCGGTTGTTGGCTTTAGGCTGCTCCGGTTTGGGCATTAAGGGGTTAATCGTTCTGAAACTTGTGGTGTAATCATATTAAAGCCTTAGGTAAATACTGTGAAAATTTCAAAAGGATTGGTGCATTTTTCACTGTTTTGTAAAATTGTGTGCTCTTTTTATTTCTTAAAGGCAAAGCTAATTTTCGTTCCTTTCTTAACTTCAGGAGCGGTCCCGCTTCAGTCTCTACAGCTGCAAAGCAAGAGGGTAACGCTTCACAGCCCAAGGCAACCTGGAAGCCTTACCAGGGCTGGAACAAGGGTAAACAGGCCAAAAAGCCTGCAGCTGCTACCAAGACAGCATGAAGGGGTAGCCCCCGATCCGGGACCGGATCTAGTAGGGGGCAGACTCTCTCTCTTTGCTCAGGCCTGGGCAAGAGATGTTCACGATCCCTGGGCATTAGAGATTGTTACCCAGGGATATCTTCTAGAATTCAAGGACTCCCCACCAAGGGGAAGGTTCCACATTTCTCGTCTGTCTACAGACCAGACAAAGAAAGAGGCATTCTTACGCTGTGTAGAAGATCTACATATGATGGGAGTGATATACCCAGTTCCAATTGCAGAACAAGGTCTGGGTTTTTACTCAAACCTGTTTGTGGTTCCCAAAAAAGAAGGAACTTTCAGACCAATCCTGGATCTAAAAATTCTAAACAGATTCCTCAGAGTCCCATCATTCAAGATGGAGACCATTCGGACAATCTTACCTATGATCCAGGAAGGTCAATATATGACTACCGTGGATCTAAAGGATGCGTACCTGCATATCCCTATCCACAAAGATCATCATCAGTTCCTCAGGTTTGCTTTCCTAGACAAGCATTACCAGTTTGTGGCTCTTCCATTCGGTTTAGCCACTGCTCCCAGAATTTTCACAAAGGTGCTAGGGTCCCTTCTGGCGGTTCTAAGACCGCGGGGCATAGCAGTGGCGCCTTATTTGGACGACATCTTAATTCAGGCGCCGTCCTTTCACAGAGCCAAGGCTCACACGGAGATTGTATTGGCCTTTCTGAGGTCTCACGAGTGGAAGGTGAACATCAAAAAGAGTTCTCTGTCTCCACTCACAAGGGTTCCCTTCCTAGGAACACTAATAGATTCAGCAGAAATGAAAATATTTCTGATGGAGGTCAGAAAGTTGAAACTTTTAACTACTTGCCGAGTTCTTCATTCCATTTCTCGGCCATCTGTAGCTCAGTGCATGGAGGCAATCGGATTAATGGTAGCGGCAATGGACATAGTCCCTTTCATTTGGATACATCTCAGATCACTGCAACTATGCATGCTCAATCAGTGGAATGGGGATTATGCAGATTTGTCTCCTCAAATACAGTTGGACCAGGAAACCAGAGTTTCTCTTCTCTGGTGGTTGTCTCAGGATCACCTGTCTCAGGGAATATGTTTCCGCAGGCCAGAGTGGATCATTGTAACGACCGACGCCTGTCTGTTAGGCTGGGGTGCAGTCTGGGACTCCCTGAAAGCTCAAGGCTTATGGTCTCGGGAAGAATATCTTCTCCTGATAAACATTCTGGAGCTGAGGGCGATATTCAACGCGCTTCAGTCATGGCCTCAACTAGCTGCGGCCAAATTAATCAGATTTCAGTCGGACAACATCACGACTATAGCTTACATCAATCATCAAGGGGGAACAAAGAGTCCCCTAGCGATGAAGGAAGTAACCAAAATAATCAGGTGGGCAGAGGACCACTCCTGCCATCTCTCAGCAATTCACATCCCAGGGGTAGACAACTTGGAGGCGGATTTTCTGAGTCGTCAGACTTTTCACCTGGGGGAGTGGGAACTCCATCCGGAGGTATTTGTCCAGTTAACTCAGCTATGAGGCATTCCAGAGTTGGATCTGATGGCGTCCCGTCAGAACACCAAGCTTCCTCTCTACGGGTCCAGGTCCCGGGACCCCAAGGCGGCATTGATAGATGCTCTAGCAGCGCTTTGGTCCTTCAATCTGGCTTATGTTTTCCCACCCTTTCCTCTTCTCCCTCGTCTGATCGCCAGAATCAAGCAGGAGAAGGCTTCAGTGATTTTGATAGTGCCTGCATGGCCATGCAGGACTTGGTATGCAGACCTAGTGGACATGTCACCTGTTCCACCATGGACATTGCCAATAAGGCAGGACCTTCTAATACAGGGTCCGTTCAAGCATCCAAATCTAGTTTCTCTACGTCTGACTGCTTGGAGATTGAACTCTTAATTCTATCAAAGCGTGGTTTCTCTGAGTCAGTTATAGATACTCTGATTCAGGCTAGAAAGCCTGTCACCAGGAAAATCTACCATAAGATATGGCGGAAATATCTTTGTTGGTGTGAATCCAAGGGTTACTCATGGAGTAAGATTAGGATTCCCAGGATATTGTCCTTTCTCCAAGATGGATTGGAGAAAGGTTTGTCGGCTATTTCTTTAAAGGGACAGATATCTGCTCTGTCTATCCTTTTACAGAGGTACAGAGGTACCAGACGTTCAAGAGTTTGCACAGGCTTTAGTCAGAATCAAGCCTGTCTATAAACTTGTGGCTCCGCCATGGAGTCTAAATCTAGTTCTTTCAGTTCTTCAAGGGGTTCCGTTTGAACCTTTACATTCCATAGATATTAAGTTGTTATCTTGGAAAGTTTTGTTTTTGGTAGCTATCTCTTCGGCTCGAAGAGTCTCAGAATTATCTGCTTTACAGTGTGATTCACCTTACCTGGTGTTCCATGCAGATAAGGTAGTTTTGTGTACTAAACCTGGTTTTCTTCCTAAAGTGGTTTCTAACAAGAATATTAACCAGGAAATTGTTGTTCCTTCTCTGTGTCCCAATCCTTCTTCGAAGAAGGAACATCTGTTGCACAATCTTGATGTAGTTCGTGCTCTAAAGTTCTATTTGCAAGCAACTAAGGATTTCAGACAAACATCTTCCTTGTTTGTTATCTATTCTAGTAAGAGGAGAGGTCAGAAAGCAGCTGCTACCTCTCTTTCCTTTTGGCTGAAAAGCATCATCCGTTTGGCCTATGAGACTGCTGGCCAGCAGCATCCTGAAAGAATTACTGTTCATTCTACCAGAGCAGTGGCTTCCACATGGGCTTTCAAGAATGAGGCTTCTGTTGAACAGATTTGTAAGGCAACGACTTGGTCTTCACTGCATACTTTTGCCAAAATTTATAAATTCGATACTTTTGCTTCTTCGGAGGCTATTTTTGGGAGAAAGGTTTTGCAAGCAGTGGTGCCTTCTGTTTAAGGTACCTGTCTTGTTCCCTCCCTTCATCCGTGTCCTAAAGCTTTGGTATTAGTATCCCACAAGTAAAGGATGAATCCGTGGACTGGATACACCTTGCAAGAGAAAACAGAATTTATGCTTACCTGATAAATTACTTTCTCTTGCGGTGTATCCAGTCCACGGCCCGCCCTGGCAATTAAGTCAGGTAAAAAAATGTTTGTTTAAACTACAGTCACCACTGCACCCTATGGTTTCTCCTTTTTCTTCCTAACCTTTGGTCGAATGACTGGGGGGTGGAGCTAGAGGGGGAGCTATATGGACAGCTCTGCTGTGTGCTCTCTTTGCCACTTCCTGTAGGGAATGAGAATATCCCACAAGTAAAGGATGAATCCGTGGACTGGATACACCGCAAGAGAAAGTAATTTATCAGGTAAGCATAAATTCTGTTTTTATAGTTTAAATTAATTATAAGTAGGAGGGGCGGAGTGGGCAGCCGATCGTGATGGCCGCAAAACACACTGAGGCTCCTTAAACAGACTGACCCAATGTAGTCTTTCACTGCCTGGATGCAGATTAAAATTATGCACACATAACATTGCATCACGAACAGAAGCCTTAAAGAGAGATTAAAAGGATTTATAGTCCTCCGGATTGCAATAATGCCTAGTAAGAGGCTTGCGGCCTACATGGCACTCGGCGGCACTCCTAACACACGCCACTATGCATCTCTCAAGGAGAGAGTGGTACCGGTAATCCTGATTCAGACTGAAGAGAGGGTACAGGCAATAGACTGGTTATAGCTCTAGACAGTGACCCACAGACTTGAGCAGCAACGACCGCCAGCTACAGCAAATGCTCCATACCTCAGCAGGAGCACAGACCACGCAGCAAGAATCCGGATCCTCCTGAGCTAACCCACACATCGCAGCAGGAATCAGATACCTGCAGTCTATACAAGGGGGGAAATTGTATAACAGCTACTGATGTAAGGTAATCACCCCTTTTGTATATGCAAAGACGACATATGTACAGCTAATCACTCTACTGATAGTCATTATAACTAAAACAGAGTGTAAGACATATCTGGAGCAGAAGGGCTTAACAACATTATCTCTCACTACATTAGCTCCCAACCCTCATAGCCTGTACACTGATAAAACCCACTTATTACAAAATGTGTCCGAATAAATCAGCAAAAACTGATGGACCCTCAAAACAAATGCCAAATGAGTTCTGTCACTTTTAAACAAACAGAGAAACACAGAAACAAAAAATACTCCATTATAATTGGCACACCAGAAGAAGACATATTATATGATCAGGAGACAACTTCCCGAAGTTCCTCACCTGCTTCCCGTGAACATATAAATGACCCACCTATCACATATAAGGCATTGGATACACTTATAGAACAATATGTATAAATACTCGCAGCATAAGAATACAGAGAAAAAAAACAGCTAATATTGTGTTTATTCATTAGCTCATATCAAACAAAATGATGCAGCATAAGTTTCAAGGGCCCCAAACCATCACACATACTCATCACTCATACAGCAAAAAAAAATAAACAAATAAAAATATGCAGAGATGCCCCTAAGGCTTCTCAAGGGGGAAACAAATCACCAGCAGTCCAGGTTATGCTGGCAGATAAGCAGTTAAGTGTCAACTTCACAATCCCTGAAAGTCTGTTTATGGTGTATTTCCCAAATAGTTAAAGGCCTCAGCTGTTTATAGCAGAGCTTTCCAAACTTTTCATGTTGGTGACACACTTTTTAGACCTACATCATTTCGCGACACAGTAATTAATCCAGTTGTACTAGCAAAAAGGAGATTAAACTAACTTGTTTTAAGAGATACGGACACATACATAAATTATATAATAATGAAATTTACAAGTAACAGAAGTATGTGCAAGAATTAAAAAAAGTTTAATAACACCAATAGTTACTTACTATTTTAATGTGATGTATGAGGTTGATGGGATGAACACAGTTTTGGAATATTTGGTGGAATATTAGCTAAAGACACTCACATTTCATCATCAAGCATTTTTAAGTTTCCACTTCCTATCCATATATCAAGAGCAGGAGCAGCAATGCACTACTGGGAGCTAGCTGCAAAAAAACCCCCACTGACTTCTGACTTCAGCTCAGCATTTAAGGTGCCGCCCTCTGAGCTCGGTGAGTCCGATTGACTACTGCCCGCGCTGCAAACACACTGCTGTCCCACTCAATGACTATACAATGACTATACAATGACTATACATGCAGTCACGAGCCAATTAAGGAGACTACACATGCAGTCAGGAGCCAATGTGCCGCCAAAGCCGCCAATGGGAATAGTTTCAGTTCCCACTGAGCTGCGCCAATTGGTTAAGATGATCCTTGACCCAAAAGGTATCAATCACGTGTCAACCATGTGGTATGCGTAGCAGGCAGGCGGAAAGTCAGAAACCAAAAAAAATAAATTAAAAAAAATTTGTGCTGAAGCAGGGACACACCTACACACTGCTGCCGACACACTAGTGTGTCCCGACACACAGTTTGGAAAGCACTGGTTTATAGAGTATCCCTCTAAACAGACCCAGGAAAACAGAGGCCTGTCATCTGCAGCCACGGCTCATCCACTGACCCAACAATTAAAGTATTAGACACCAGTCCCAGGTTAGTTAGTACTGTGCAAAGTGTGTAAAAGCAAGCGTAATGTTAGTTAAGCAGTCATAGTAAGCACTGATACCTCCAATACGGCAACTTCTAACAGCATGAGTACCTATAGAGAACAGTCTCTAGTATACTTGTGGCTCAATCCTACTCAGGTCATCCACCGCCACCTGTCTCAATCAGCATAAATTCAGTGGCCCAATCTGTCCAGATCATCCACTGTTACTTGGCTTAAAAACACTTGGACACAGGACATGGAATGCTCATGGCTCTTCTGTCAACTGCTGATGACATCACTCCGATGTGCATTTTGGGACTCCGTCCTTTTTCAAGGAGTCATAACCAGATGACATATCGGGCAGAATAACTGTCTGCTAGTGACTGCTGATTGGTCATGCTAGAAAAATCTACAACACTTACACGCCCACTCATTCTGTATATACGAAATTACAAAACAAAAAACAAAGTGATATATTCATAAGAGCACTGTATGAATTAGATCATATGAATATAGTATGCATATATACAAATGTGTAAGGAACAAGAATGTAATAGAATACATTTCATGAACTGTATTTTCATGAAATTTAGTAACAAGTTCAATTAGAAAAAATCCAACCCACTACAGCCCTGCTTTACAAAAAGTTGCCCCAAGAGATTTCTTGATTAAGGCCCCTGGGAGACATAGTGTCAAGCCTTCTTATCCATTGGGCCTCTTTTTTTCAAAGGATCTTTTGTCTGTCACCTCACCTTCTTAAAGGGGCAACACCATCCACAATCTGGAAACGTAACTGGCTTTTGTTGTGGCCAGCAATCGTAAAATGATGGGCTATAGGGGCATCTTCATCCAATATGCCAATTGCAGATTTATTCTGACGAACGAATCCTGTCCTTAGCATGTTGGGTTGTTTCTCCCACGTATGCAACCCCACATGGGCATTTAAGGACATATAATGTGCTTTGAGTTGCAAAAGAAATAGCCATTAATAGGTGTACGTTTATACATGTGGATGGGTTATAGCATCTCCCTGTTCTAGGGAGTGACATTGGGCACAATTCATGCAGGCATAGCAACCTTTTTTGTTAATCAAGGGGGGTCATTTTAGTGTCCCTAAATCTGCCCGAATTAACTCATCACTAAGTTTCCTATTGTGTTTATATGAAAATAGAGGTGAGTTTTTGAAAATAGAATTAATATTGCCATCTTGTTGTAAAACATGCCAATGTTTTAATATGATGTATCGTAACTTGCCACTATGTAAGACAAATTGAGTAACTAAAGGTACTGAAAATTGCTTAGTTTGGCGAGTACTTCTAACAAGGAGCGATTCCCTATGTTTTATTGCAACCTTGGTAAGGCTATTATCAAGCACATCCTGGGGATAACCTATATTCTTAAATTTGAGGGACATTTCATCCAGTCTCCTTTGGCATTTGATTGGATTATCCACTATCGGTTTAGTGCATAGTAATTGGCTGTATGGTAATCATCGCTGGAGGATGAAAGCTATTATAATGCAACAGATTTTTTTCAGTCTGTTTTCTTTGAAAAGATTGAAACCCCTGATTGAAACCCTGGTGTCTAGAAAACTGATTTGCTCAACATTCATCTGCATAGTACATTTTAAATTTTCTGAAGATGCATTCAATCTGGAGATGAAACAATCCAGATCAATAGAGGTACCTGTCCAAATCATAAAAATATCATCTATATAATGAAACCAATATAAAACTGACCTCTTGAATGCTTCATCCACATATACCACCTTTTCCTCAAATCTACCTACAAAGAGATTGGCATACATGGGAACCACATTTTAGCCCATTGCAGTTCCTTTTCTTTGGACATAGAAAGTATCCTCAAACATGAAATAGTTTTCATAGATTACCAATTTGAAAAGGTCCCTAATGAATCTCCTCTCATTGGGAGAATATAGTTCATCCTTATCTAAGGGCAGAGTCCCGAAACGCGCATCGGAGTGACGTCATCAGCAGTTAACAGGAGTCTGTTTAGAGGGATATGCTATAAACACCAGAGACCTTTCACTATTTGGGAAATACACCATATACACACTTTCAGGGATTGTGACTTTGACACTTAACTGCTTATCTGCTTGCATAACCTGGACTGCTGGTGATTTGTTTCCCCCTTGGGATGCCTTGGGGGCATCTCTGCATATTTTTATTTGTTTATTTTTTTGCTGTATGAGTAATGAGTATGTGTAATGGTTTGGGGCCCTTGAAACTTATGCTGCATAATTTTATTTGATATGAGCTAATGAATAAACAAAATATAAGCTGTTTTTTCTCTATATTCTAGTGCTGGGAGTATTTATACATATTGTTTAGTTTAGGGGTAGTGACAGTACTTCATCCCGTGCTCTTGTTTCAATATACTCTGTCTTATTAAACTCTTCTGTGCTGTCACAATTAGAATTTGTACAATTCAGTGTCAGTGACACGCACAGTAGTTTTGAGTATGGCATTTTTACAAAATATGGAAGTCCCTAAATTGTTTGCATACTCTGAACTTGATGCATCTCGCATCTCGCATAGCTACATTATGCACTGGTAGTAGAGATTTTTTGAGCACTGAAAGTATAGTTAAAAAACCTATTTCACTTGAACAAATGTGTAAACGAAGAGTTGCAAATGATTTACATTATGTTACTCTTGCAGAATATTTTAGACGAAAGAGGATTCCCAGAGGCTTGAGAAGCCATTTGCATCCTACTTTATTTAGGGACAATGTAGAATACTGTGACAAATTTGAGGGCATTTTGAATAAATGTTCATATGACATTATCATATTGACTATAGAATACATCCAGAAAGAACTACCCAAAATTTAAATGGAGATTGAGTCTGCTGAATCAGCTTTGAGATCACTTAAATCCGAAACAGAATTTAATAATTTGAAATCTAAGTTGGATGGGGAATTGGCTAATTTTAGAAAGACACTTAAAAGTAAAAAAATTCCAAAGAGACCTATCTGACTATCAGAACAATAAAGTCTATAAATGGCGGAATCCGGACTTTGTCCCCTTACTGAGGGACAATAGGTGACCTGGTTATTCACAGGGGATTCTAGGAGACTCTTCTTCTGATAGTGAGTATAGTGACTCATCCCTGTGGAGGCCGTGGATCAAGGGGTTAAAGTAGAGCCAGAGAAAGGGGGGCGGAAGCACAGGAAATGTTGGGTATCAAATCTCAACGAGACAGAACAGACAATCTAGTTGTGAAAATCTCTGATAGAGTCCAAGATGATGCCACAGAGAGAGTATTGTAGAAAGGGCTATCTTTTGTGCCAACCATGTATCCAGACTTCTTCAGTACAGAATGTGATTTACAAAAAACTTTTAGGAGTCTGATTAAAAAGTTTCTTTCAGAACCAGAATCTCAAGAGTACTACAGAGCCCTCTTAAACTACTCCCTTTCAGTTCCATGTACAGCATATCAAACCTAAGAGTACCTTTAATCCTCCCCAATCTAATGCAACGGTGAAGGCATATATCTCACTGGTTAAACAAGAATTTGATAGGCTGCGCAGGAACTTTAATAAAAAGACTACATTTAATCTGTCTCCATCTGAAAAGGGCCTTATCAGGGATATTCAGAATGATACTAACATAATTTTGAAGCCAGCAGACAAAGGCAGTGCCTTAGTCATTATGAATAGGTATCAATATAGAGAGGAAATCTTCAAACAGCTAAATGATGTCACAAATTATGAAGTGATTAGACTAGATCCCACCTCTAGATTGTTGCTCACAATTAAAAAGTTAGTGCTCAAAGCATCTATGATGAATATCATTACCAATAAACAAGCTAGATTTCTAATCAATGAAAAACTGATCATTACTGTATTTTATGTATTACCCAAAATACATAAGGATATTGCTAATCTCACGGGATGCCCAATAGTGGCAGGTACAGACTCAGTCTTCCAACCTTTGGCCATTTTTTTGGATCATCTCACTAGACCATTATTATGATACGTTGAGTCCTATTTACAAGACACTACAGACTTCTTGGGGAGAGTCTCACCTTTAGTGATCCCTCCTGGTTGTACCCTTGTGACACTTGATATTGCGAGTCTATATACCTCGATACCTCATGATTTGGGCATAGAAAGTGTCTTCTATTTTTTTTGATAAGGATGGACTATATTTTCCCAATGAGAGGAAATTGATTAGGGACCTTTTTAAATTGGTACTCTATGAAAACTATTTCATATTTGAGGACACTTTTTATGACCAAAGAAAAGGAACTGCAATGGGCTCAAATGTGGCTCCCACGTATGCCATCCTCTTTGTAGGTAGATTTGAGGAAGAGGTGGTATATGTGGATGAAGCATTCAAGAGGTCTGTTTTATGTTGGTTTCGTGTTATAGACAATATTTTTATGATTTGGACAGGTACCTCTATTGATTTGGATTGTTTCATCTCCAGATTGAATGCATCTTCAGAAAATTCAAAACTTACTATGGAGAGGAACGTTGAGCAAATTAGTTTTCTGGAACCAGGGTTTCAATCAGGAGGAGGTCTCCGGACTGTGATATCTTCTCAAAGAAAACAGACAGAAATAATCTGTTGCATTATAATAGCTTTCATCCTCCAGCGATGATTAAGAGCTTACCATACAGCCAATTACTACGTGATAAATGGATAGTGGATGATCCAATCAAATTCCCGAAGGAGACTGGAGGAAATGTCCCTCAAATTTAAGAATAGAGGTTATCCCCAGGACGTGCTTGATAATAGCCTTGCCAAGGTTGCAACAAAAGATAGGGAATTGCTCCTTGTAAGAGGTACTCACCAATCTAAGCAATTTTCAGTACCTTTAGTTACTCAATTTGGCTCACATAGTGGCAGGTTATGATCCATCATATTAAAACATTGGCATGTTTTAAAACAAGATGGCAATATTAATTCTATTTTCAAAAACCCACCTCTATTTTCATATAAATGCAATAGGAACCTTAGGGATGATTTAATTTGGGCAGATTTAGGGACACTAACATGGCCCCCCTGATTAAAAAAAAGGTTGCTATGCCTGCATGAATTGTGCCCAATGTCACTCCCTACAACAGGGGGATGCTATAACCCATCCACACTCAGGTAAACTTATACCTATTAATGGCTATTTCTCTTGCAACTCAAAGTACATTATATATATATGTCATTAAATTCCCATATGGGCCTGCATATGTGGGAGAAACAACCCAACATGCTAAGGACAGGATTCGTCAGCACAAAGCTGCGATTGGCAAAGTGGATGAAGATGCCCCTGTAGCCCATCATTTTAGGATTGCTGGCCACAACAAAAGCCAGTTAAGTTTCCAGATTGTGGATGGTGTTGCTCCTTTAAGAAGGGGAGGTGACAGACAAAAGATAATTTTTTTTAAAAAGAGGCCCAATGGATAAGAAGGCTCAACACTATGTCTCCCAGGGGCCTCAATCGAGAAATCTCTTGGGGCAACTTTACGTAAAGTAGGGCCGTGGTGGGATGGATTTTTTCTAACTGAACATTTTTCTAAATGAACTTGTTACTAAATTTCATGAAAACAGTTCATTAAATGTATTCTATTACATTCTTGTTTCTTACACATTTGTATGTATGCATACTATATTTCTATGATCTAATTCATACAGTGCTCTTATAAATATATCAATTTGTTTTTTGGTTTTGTAATTTTGTATATACAGAATGAGTGGGCGTGTAAGTGTTGTAGATTTTTCTAGCATAATCAATCAGCAGTCACTAGCAGACACTTATTCTGCCCGATATGTCATCTGGGTATTACTCCTTGAGAAAGGGCGGAGTCCAGAAACGCACGTTGGAGTGACATCATCAGCAGTTGACAGAAGAGCCACAAGCATTTCATGTGCTGTGTCCAAGCATTTTTAAGCCAAGTAACAGTGGATGATCTGGACAAGTTGGGTCACTGAATTTATACTGATTGAGGCAGGTGGCGGTGGATGACCTGAGTTGGATTCAGCCGAATTGCACTACGAGCCACAAGTATATAGTAGAGACTGTTCTCTATAGGCACTCATGCTGTTAGAAGTTGCCGTATTGCAGGTATCAGTGCTTACTATGACTGCTTAACTAACATTACGCTTTGACACACTTTGCACAGTACTACTGAACCCATTAACCTGGGACTGGTGCCTAATACTTATTTGGTCAGTGGATGAGCCGTGGCTGCAGACGACATGCCTCTGTGTTCCTGGGTTTAGAGGGATACTCTATAAACAGCTGAGACCTTTCGCTATTTGGGAAATACACCATAAACAGACTTTCAGGGATTGTGACATTGACACTTAACTGCTTATCTGCCTGCATAACCTCGACAGCTGGTGATTAGTTTCCCACCATGGGATGCCTTGGGGGCATCTCTGCATATTTTTATTTGTTTATTTTTTTGCTGTATGAGTGATGAGTATGTGTGATGGTTTGGGGCCCTTGAAACTTATGCTGCATAATTTTGTTTGATATGAGCTAATGAATAAACACAATACAAGCTGTTTTCTTGTGCTGGGAGTATTTATACATATTGTTTAGTTTAGGGGTAGTGACAGTACCTCTGTCTTATTAAACTCTTATATGCTGTCACAATTAGAATTTGTACTTATAGAACAAGTTAAAGCATGTATAAAGGAAGCATGCGCTGACCTAAAGAAAGATATTACTGGTCTAGGGAACAGAAATGACTCATTAGAAGAGCATGAAGGAGCTATGTCCTAAGATATTGCAGATCTATACACCAAAACTAACCAAAAGCACCAGTATGTAATTAACTTAGAAGACAAGATCGATGACTTAGAAAATAGGTCAAGACATAGCAATCTCAGATTCAGAGGTATCCCGAATCAGTTCAACCCTCTGATATCCAAACATACCTCCTGGATTTGTTCTCTGAGCTAGCCAAGGATAATGATACTGACCTCCCTGAAATCACCTTGGATAGAGCACATCGCTCTCTGTGCCCTAAACCGGCCAAAGTCAACCTATAAGAGACATTATTGTCAGCTTTCAACAATTCCAACATAGAGAACTGATTTACGCATATGCTAAAAAGCAACAATCTTTCCTATTCCAAGGCTCCCGCATACAGATATTTCAAGATTTATCAGCAAGAACACTACAACAAAGAAGAGATCTCTCAGCCCTGACTTCCCATCTCCGCTCACTGAAAATTCCTTACCATTGGGGATTCCCAACATCAGTCATAGCAATAAAAAATGGGAGGAAAATTGAATGTGACTGCACAGAATATACCTCAGTTTTGCAAGGCGATGAATATTGCACTCCCATAGAACAAACCCACCACTCAAGATCCTACACGTCAAGAGATGCTCCCAAGCCTCAAAGAGGAGCAGGAACTGAACTCTCTTCCAAACAACATAAAAGAAGACAAGCTGATATGGTGGATTCAACAAAAGACCCAACATGAGGTTTGATTGATTGTTGAGGGCTTGAGCCTCTCTGTCTTATTCTAAAACTGACCTGTAGTCTAAACAGCTCTTACTTGGCTGTAAACTTACCTTTTCTACATTACAGTACTGACTGGGTTTAAAGGTTAAATTTAATTATATGGAGTATACTCTACTTAGAGTTTGTTTTCGGTTATTATTGAAAAATAAGTTGTTATACTAGTTAAAGGTTTAAATAATTACTTTGTGGTTGTATATAAGTGCCAGTCAAATGTATTATCTAAGACTTTATTGTTCAAGGATGAACGAATGAGAGAACCAATATGAATCAGGACTTAATGACAAGAAATATGTTATTTTCTCACTGAGCCTTAATCCTTTGAAGCTCTTGAATGAATATGTGTTTTCTTTGTTGCTATTGTTAAAATTATATATTTCTTTATTATTGATGTATCCTAGGATATGACGACAACTTTAAATGCAATTACAGGTATACCTCACTTTACAGTGCTTCACTTTACAGCGCTTCGCTAATACAGCGCTTTGTGGAGCTGAAGTTTAACCTCCAAGGATTTTAAAACATTGCTGTAATCTTTGTGAGATTGCGAGAAAAGTGACTGGCACCATTTTATTATGCTTAGTTCACCCTTTTTACAGCATTACTGTGTAATCTGTGTCTCAGTGCTATACTCTGGCAAATTGTACTACAGTAATTGTCACTATTTTACAGGTACAGTATTTATTGAATACTGTGCTGTGCAAGTGTTAAACTAAACTTAGCACTATTGCACACCTAATATAAGTTAATTAAAACATGTTTTTAAGTTTTAAACACACTGGCAAGTGAAACGAAAGCTAAAACTGCCTTGTTTCACTTTAAGGCGGTTTTCCCTTTACAGCGGGGCTCCGGTCC
Organism: Bombina bombina; assembly: GCF_027579735.1. Lineage (NCBI taxonomy): Eukaryota > Metazoa > Chordata > Amphibia > Anura > Bombinatoridae > Bombina > Bombina bombina. Next base: position 99,858,068 of record NC_069505.1, on the reverse strand, counting down.
TTAACCCGCTGTATGAGCGGGGTATACCTGTACTTGCTTTTGTTCATAACTGTTATTATAACAGCTGTTATCACACCATGACATACAATAACATATGAGTACACTTGGGCCAATCTTACCACTAGCCTAGAATTTAGATACAAAAGAAAAGATTGTTGTGGTCTTACCATAGCAGTCTTGTTAAGTGATTTATATATATCCTTCTTTCCCAATTTCTTTGACCCAAAACCCCACATCCCATACCTTTTCCAATTCCCTTCCACAAATATACCCTAAGCCAGATATTAGCATAATTGATAAAACAAGTATCTTATACTAATTGCCATAATGAAACGCCACACCGATGAAGGACCGGTAAACTATGGCCACCCAAAATGTCAAAGGTTTTCTTTCAGCAGAAAAGAGATCTATAGTCTTCCATGACCTCTACCAAAAAGGTATTGATATCGTTTTAATACAAGAGACCCACTTCAGGAAATCCAATGAACCCAAATTATCTTTAAAGTACTACTATGGACACTTTTTAAGCTCAGGACCAAACAGGAAAAATGGAGTTTGTATTTCCTTTAAACGGAATACTCTCTTTGAATTACTACAGAAATATAATGACAAAGAAGGTAGAATATTAATTCTAGTAGGCCTATATTACAGTAACCCCATTACAATATCCAATATTTATGCACCAAATAAACCGACTCCATTTTTCCCCTCAGTTACAAACAGGCTTCTAGATATATCAAAAGGCCCAATCGCCCTGGCAGGAGACCTCAATTTCCCAATGGACCCAATACTAGACCACCTCCACAGGGAAATCATATATCCGTACCACTCAACTTAAAAATAATTGCTCAATTTTACAAGAACTAACTCTACAAGATACATTGAGAACAGTTCACACCTGCGAAAAAGACTATACATTTTTCTCTCACCCTCAACATACATATTCCAGACTAGATTATATAGTATGTGATCAGACATTATTGACAAAGATCACACATTCCAGAATTTCTCACACCCCGTGGACCGACCATAGTATAGTTATAACAACATTTATATGGTCAACCAAACCCAGTGCAACGACTAACTGGAGACTGAATGAATCAATTCTCGCGAACCAGGACTTATTAGACAAAATAATATAGAGCAAAGAAGAATGCTTCCAAACCAATAACCCCTCTGACACTTCTCTTACTAATAATTGGGAGGCATATAAGTGCTATATACGTGGAATATTGATACAACATACAGCCCAATTACACAAACCGCAATCCTCCCAACTTTCAACCTTAACGAGCACCCTTTTTTCTATAGAACAAAAACATAAACAGGACCCGCAATCACGCCAGAGACAAATTGAACAATTTCTTAATACAAAAAGCACATATGAAAGCACTTGTCACTAAAACCAAATTCTATATAGAAAATAATAAAGCAGGGCACTTGCTAGCTAGATTGCTTTAAAAAAAAAAAAAAGGATTTTCGCTCTATTACACATCCCTCAGGCAAGTCTCTCACATCAAATGAAGCCATAACAAACAGTTTTACCGCCTTCTATATCTCCTTTATATAATATTAATCCTACTAAAGATAACAATAAACTTAATCTAATAGAAACATACTTAGATTCATTCCCAACACTTTTTGAAGAAGATAAACAAATTATTGACGCCCCAATAACGATGCAAGAAATAGTCACTACTATACAATCCCTACCTTCGGGTAAATCACCAGGACCAGATAGACTTACAGCAAAATTTTATCAGCTACTTCATGCAGAATTGAGGCCTCACCTACTTACCTTATTCCATTCTATCGATCAGGGTAATAGCTTTTCTCAACCTCTTCTAGAAGCCTTAATCACGGTTATTCCAAAACCTGGCAAACCACCAGACCAAGTTACTAACTATAGACCAATATCTTTGATAAATATAGATATCAAGATATACGAAAAAAAATTCTAGCATACCGTCTTACTACAATACTACCAAAATGAATACACTCAGACCAAGTGGGATTTGTCAAAGTTTGAGACAATACCATAAGGTTGCTCCATGCTCTCCAATCGGCCTCAGACTACCAGCGTCCCTTACTCACCCTTTCCACAGATGCAGAGAAGGCTTTTGACAGGGTCGACTGGAATTTTTTTGGGTCGGCCCAGTCAAAGTGGCTTTTCTAATACCTTTTTCTCCAACATTGGTGTGTCCGGTCCACGGCGTCATCCATTACTTGTGGGATATTCTCCTCCCCTACAGGGAAAGGCAAGGAGAGCACACAGCAAGAGCTGTCCATATAGCTCCCCCTCTGGCTCCGCCCCCCAGTCATTCTCCTTGCCGCTCTGAACAAGTAGCATCTCCACGGGGATGGTGAGGAGTTTGTGGTGTTAGTTGTAGTTTTTTATTTCTTCTATCAAGAGTTTGTTATTTTAAAATAGTGCTGGTATGTACTATTTACTCTGAAACAGAAAGAGATGAAGAGTTCTGTTTAAAAGAGGAGTATGATTTTAGCAGCAGTAACTAAAATTGATTGCTGTTCCCACACAGGACTGTTGAGATGAGAGAACTTCAGTTGGGGGGAACAGTTTGCAGACTTTTCTGCTCAAGGTATGACTAGCCATTTTCTAACAAGACTGTGTAATGCTGGAAGGCTGTCATTTTTCCCTCATGGGGATTGGTAAGACATTTTCTTAGACTTAGAAAGAATAAAGGGCTTATTATGGGCTATTAACTGGTGGACACTCTTAAAGGCTAAATTGATTGTTTATTTAAGTTTTTATTTAAAGTTTGAAGTGGATTTCACACTTTTATTATTTGGGGAACGTTTTTTATCGCCAGGAACTAGTTAAGACACCTTCCCAGTCAGGAAGGGCCTTTCACTGTATTAGGCAGAGCCTCATTTTCGCGCAATTATTGCACAGTTTCTTTTAAGTACAGTGCATGCAGATGCATGTGAGAGGGTCTGGTGTCCACTGAAAAAGTTCCTAGAAGGCTTGAAATACCCCCCTGGGATAGTTGAAGTCACAACAAAGGCTGTGGCTGGGACTGTAGTGGGGTTAAAATTGCAAACGGCTCCGGTTTCCACATTTTAAGGGTTAACAGCTTGAAAATTGGGGTGCATAATTCCTTCATAGTTTTTCACATATTCAGTGATAAAGTGTGCCCTGTTTAACATTTAACGAGACAGTAACGGTTTTGTTTTAAAACTGTTTTTGTACTTTATTAACCAGTTTAAGCCTGTTTAACATGTCTGTACCTTCTGATAGATCATGTTCTGTATGTATGGAAGCCAATGTGGTTCCCCCTTCAAATATATGAGATAATTGTGCCATAGCGTCCAAACACAGTAAGGACAGTATTGTCACAAATAGTAAGGTTGCCCAGGATGATTCCTCAGATGAAGGAAGTAGAGATAGTTCTACATCTTCTCCTTCTGTGTCTATAACAGTTATGCCCGCGCAGGCGACCCCTAGTACTTCTAGCGCGCCAATGCTTGTTACTATGCAACAATTGACGGCAGTAATGGATAACTCCATAGCTAATATTTTATCCAAAATGCCAGCATTTCAGAGAAAGCGCGATTGCTCTGTTTTAAACACTGTAGAGCAGGAGGGCGCTGATGATAATTTTTCTGTCATACCCTCACACCAGTCTGAAGTGGCAGTGAGGGAGGGTTTCTCAGATGGAGAAATTTCTGATACAGGAAGAATTTCTCAGCAGGCAGAATCTGATGTTGTGACATTTAAATTTAAATCAGAGCATCTCCGCGCATTACTTAAGGAGGTGCTATCTACTCTGGATGATTGTGACAATCTGGTCATCCCAGAAAACTTGTGCAAGATGGACAAGTTCCTAGAGGTCCCGGTGCACCCTGATGCCTTTCCGATACCTAAACGGGTGGCGGACATAGTGAATAAGGAGTGGGAGAAGCCAGGCATACCTTTTGTCCCTCCTCCTATATTTAAGAAATTGTTCCCTATGGTCGACCCCAGGAAGGACATATGGCAAACAGTCCCTAAGGTCGAGGGGGCGGTTTCTACACTAGCCAAACGCACGACCATTCCCATTGAGGACAATTGTGTTTTCAAAGATCATATGGATAAAAAATTGGAAGGTTTGCTTAAAAAGATTTTTGTACAGCAAGGTTACCTCCTTCAACCTATTTCGTGCATTATTCCTGTCACTACAGCGGCGTGGTTCTGGTTCGAGGAACTGGAAAAGTCGTTCAGTAGGGAGACTCCGTATGAGGAAGTCATGGACAGAATTTACGCACTTAAGTTAGCTAATTCCTTTATTTTAGACGCCGCTTTGCAGTTAGCGAGATTAGCGGCGAAAAATTCAGGGTTTGCAATTGTGGCGCGCAGAGCGCTCTGGCTAAAGTCTTGGTCGGCGGATGTATCTTCCAAGACAAAATTGCTTAATATCCCTTTCAAAGGTAAGACCCTTTTTGGGCCAGAATTGAAAGAAATTATTTCAGACATCACTGGGGGAAAGGGCCATGCCCTCCCACAGGATAGGCCTTTCAAGGCTAAGAATAAGTCCAATTTTCGTTCCTTTCGCAATTTCAGGAACGGACCGGCTTCTAACTCGGCAGCCTCTAGACAAGAGGGTAACGCTTCCCAGACTAAACCAGCTTGGAAACCAATGCAAGGCTGGAATAAGGGTAAACAGGCCAAGAAGCCTGCTGCTGCTACCAAGACAGCATGAAGGGGTAGCCCCCGATCCGGGACCGGATCTAGTAGGGGACAGACTCTCTCTCTTTGCTCAGGCTTGCGCAAGAGATGTTCAGGATCCCTGGACACTAGAAATAGTCTCTCAGGGTTATCTTCTAGAATTCAAGGAACTACCCCCAAGGGGAAGGTTCCACATTCCTCACTTATCTTCAAACCAAATAAGTAGACAGGCATTCTTACATTGTGTAGAAGACCTGTTAAAGATGGGAGTGATACACCCAGTTCCAACTGTGGAACAAGGTCAGGGGTTTTTACTCAAATCTGTTTGTAGTTCCCAAAGAAGAGGGAACTTTCAGACCAATTCTGGATTCAAAAATTCTAAACAAATTTCTCAGAGTTCCATCGTTCAAAATGGAAACCATTCGAACAATTTTACCTACAATCCAGGAGGGTCAATATATGACTACCGTGGATTTAAAGGATGCGTATCTACATATTCCTATCCACAAAGATCATCATCAGTTCCTAAGGTTCGCCTTTCTGGACAAACATTATCAGTTCGTGGCTCTCCCATTCGGACTAGCCACTGCTCCCAGAATTTTCACAAAGGTGCTCGGGTCCCTTCTAGCGTTTCTAAGACCAAGGGGCATTGCAGTGGCACCTTATCTGGACGACATTCTAATTCAAGCGTCGTCTCTTTCCAAGGCAAAGGCTCATACAGACATTGTTCTAGCCTTTCTCAGATCTCACGGGTGGAAGGTGAACGTAGAAAGAGTTCCCTGTCTCCGTCGACAAGAGTTCCCTTTTTGGGAACAATAATAGATTCTTTTGAAATGAAGATCTTCCTGACAGAAGTCAGAAAGTCAAAGCTTCTAAACGCTTGTCAAGTTCTTCTCTCTATTCTGCAGCCTTCCATAGCTCAGTGCATGGAAGTAGTAGGGTTGATGGTTGCAGCAATGGACATAGTTCCTTTTGCTCGAATTCATCTAAGACCATTACAACTGTGCATGCTCCAGTAGACAGGATCACCTGTCTCAGGGAATGAGTTTCTGCAGACCAAAGTGGGTCATTGTCACGACCGACGCCAGTCTATCAGGCTGGGGCGCGGTCTGGGATTCCCTGAAAACTCAGGGTTTATGGTCTCGGGAAGAGTCTCTTCTCCCGATCAACATCCTGGAACTGAGAGCGATATTCAATGCTCTCCGGGCTTGGTCTCATCTAGCGAAGGCCGGATACATAAGATTCCAGTCAGATAACATGACGACTGTAGCTTACATCAACCATCAGGGAGGAACAAGGAGTTCCTTGGCGATGAGAGAGGTATCCAAGATCATCAAATGGGCGGAGGATCACTCCTGCCACCTATCTGCAATCCACATCCCAGGAGTAGACAACTGGGAGGCGGATTATCTGAGTCGTCAGATTTTCTATCCGGGGGAGTGGGAACTCCACCCAGAGGTGTTTGCCCAGTTGACTCAATTATGGGGCATTCATGACATGGATCTGATGGCGTCTCGTCAGAACTTCAAGGTTCCTTGCTACGGGTCCAGATCCAGGGATCCCAAGGCCACTCTAGTGGATGCATTAGTGGCGCCTTGGTCGTTCAACCTAGCTTATGCGTTTCCACCGTTCCCTCTCCTTCCCAGGCTTGTAGCCAGGATCAAACAGGAGAAGGCCTCAGTGATTCTGATAGCTCCTGCGTGGCCGCGCAGGACTTGGTATGCAGACCTGGTGAATATGTCATCGGCTCCACCATGGAAGCTACCTTTGAGACAGGATCTTCTAGTACAAGGTCCATTCGAACATCCAAATCTAATTTCTCTGCAGCTGACTGCTTGGAAATTGAACGTTTGATTTTATCCAAGCGTGGGTTTTCAGATTCAGTGATAGATCCAGAAAACCTGTGTCTAGAAAGATTTACCATAAAATATGGAAAAGATATATCTGTTGGTGTGAATCCAAGGGATTCTCCTGGAGTAAGATTAAAATTCCTAAAATCCTCTCCTTTCTCCAAGAAGGTTTGGATAAGGGATTGTCAGCGAGTTCTCTAAAAGGACAGATTTCTGCTTTATCTGTCTTGTTATACAAACGACTGGCAGCTGTGCCAGAGGTACAAGCTTTTGTACAGGCTTTGGTCAGAATCAAACCTGTTTACAGACCCTTGACTCCTCCTTGGAGTCTAAATTTAGTTCTTTCAGTTCTTCAGGGGGTTCCGTTTGAACCCTTACATTCCATAGATATCAAGTTGCTATCTTGGAAAGTTCTGTTTTTGGTTGCTATTTCTTCTGCTAGAAGAGTTTCTGGATTATCTGCTTTGCAGTGTGATCCACCCTATCTGGTGTTCCTTTCAGATAAGGTTATTTTGCGTACCAAGCCTGGTTTTCTTCCAAAAGTTGTTTCCAACAAGAATATTAACCAGGAAATAGTTGTTCCTTCTCTGTGCCCGAATCCAGTTTCAAAGAAGGAACGTTTGTTACACAATTTAGATGTAGTCCGTGCTTTAAAGTTCTATTTAGAAGCAACAAAGAATTTTAGACAAACCTCATCCTTGTTTGTCATTTACTCTGGTAAGAGGAGAGGACAAAAAGCTATTGCTACCTCTATTTCTTTCTGGCTGAAAAGCATTATCCGATTGGCTTATGAGACTGCCGTATGGCAGCCTCCTGAACGAATCACAGCTCACTCCACTAGGGCTGTGGCTTCTTCATGGGCCTTCAAGAACGAGGCTTCTGTTAATCAGATATGTAAGGCAGCGACTTGGTCTTCTCTGCACACTTTTGCCAAATTTTACAAATTTGATATTTTTGCTTCTTCAGAGGCTGTTTTTGGGAGAAAGGTTTTGCAAGCCGTGGTGCCTTCTGTTTAGGTAACCTGATTTGCTCCCTCCCTTCATCCTTGTCCTAAAGCTTTGGTATTGGTTCCCACAAGTAATGGATGACGCCGTGGACCGGACACACCAATGTTGGAGAAAACAGAATTTATGCTTACCTGATAAATTACTTTCTCCAACGGTGTGTCCGGTCCACGGCCCGCCCTGGTTTTTTAATCAGGTTTGAAATTTTTTTCTTTTTCTTTATACACTACAGTCACCATGGCACCCTATAGTTTCTCCTTTTTCTCCTGTCCATCGGTCGAATGGCTGGGGGGCGGAGCCAGAGGGGGAGCTATATGGACAGCTCTTACTGTGTGTTCTCCTTGCCTTTCCCTGTAGGGGAGGAGAATATCCCACAAGTAATGGATGACGCCGTGGACCGGACACAGCGTTGGAGAAAGTAATTTATCAGGTAAGCATAAATTCTGTTATTTCTAGAATCCAGGCATTATAATAATCCTTAGGCTAAAATCAAAATAAACAACACAATATCTCAACCTTTCCCAATATCTAACGGCACCCAACAAGGATGTCCGTTATCCTCCTTGCTTTTTGACCTGACGGTCGAAATTTTATCTATACAAATTAGAAAACCTCCAAATATCATAGGTATAACCTATGGAGACATCATCCAAAAATCTATCCTTTTTGCAGACGATATTGTCTTCACATTACAATCCCCAATATCCTCTTTACTAGCTTTGGTCCATGACCTGGAAGAGTATGAGCAGGTCTCTAACTTTCCAATAAATATGGGAAAGTCTGGGCTCATGTCTATAAACATGACCATATATGACTTAAACTATATAAGGCAGAACACAAATTTTCCGATCATAAATAAACTTAAATATCTAGGACTGACTATTCAAATTAACCCGCAAGATCTGTTTCAGACTAACTATATTAATCTCCAGACCACCTCCTTTAAACTATTGGAAAATTTGAAGAAACAAGGCCATCTATCTTGCATAGGCTGCATAAATACAGTCAAAATGATGATCATCCCACAATACCTATATATATTTCAGACACTAACTATAACACTACCTACTCAATACTTAGCTACTTAAAGGGACAGTCTACACCAGAATTTTTATTGCTTAAAAAGATAGATAATCCCTTTATTGCCCATTCCCCAGTTTTGCATAACCAACACGTTTATATTAATACATTTTGTACCTCTGTGATTACCTTGTATCTAAGCCTCTGCAGACTGCCCCCTTATCTTAGTGCTTTTGACAGACATGTAGTTTAGCCAACCAGTGCTGACTGCTAAATAACTCCACGGGAGTGAGCACAATGTTATCTATATGACACACATGAGCTAGTACTGTCTAACTGTGAAAAACTTTCAAAATGGTCTCAGCTAGGAGGCGGTTTTCTACTGTTTAGAAATCAGTTTAAGCCTACCTAGGTTTAGCTTTTAAAAAATACCACCAAGGGAACAAAGCAAATTAGATGATAAATGTAAATTGAAAAGTTGTTTACAATTGCATGCCCTATCTGAATCATGATAGTTTAATTTTGACTAGACTGTCCCTTTAACAAAAAAATATAGAGTCATTCATATGGTACTATAAGAAACCCAGAGTATCCAGACAAACCTTATATCTATGCAAGGAGGATGGAGGTCTTAATGTCCCTAACCTATTAAATTACTATAAGGCAACACATCTGGGACACGTGATGACTTGGAATAACGCTTGCCCCTCTAAATTATGGGTCCACATGGAAGCTAATATATCCAATATACAGAGTATGAGAGACATATGCTCTTGTGAACTGCTTGTGCAATGCCACCCCTGCTAGCAGGGGGTGTCAATCAACCCGATCGTATTCGATTGGGTTGATTTCTGTCTGCGGCTTTAAAGCAGGTGGACAAGTTATGGAGCAGCGGCCTTTAGACCTCTGCTTCGTAACTTCTGTTTCCGGCGAGCCTGAAGGCATGCGCGGAAACGGGCATCAAGATCCATATGGAGCTTTATAAATCAGCCCCAATGCCTTTCACACAACAATGATAAAATAGAATATAAGAATCTCCCTATCTTTTTATTGACCATCACGAAACATGTAAAAGACAGAGCTACACTAAATGACACTTTAGGACCCCCATTTAACAAATGGTTTGCATATTTTCAGATTCGTCATGCAATCACTACAAGTCCCTTTAAACAAAATATCCTGAGATCACTTACCCTTTCACTTACCCTATTTGAAAATATATGTATCAACACTAAAATACATATATCCCTCCTCTCTATCACATATAAGCTACTGAGAGACTCCTTCCCAAATAGAAGACCTGTATACTTGTCAAAATGGGAATCTGAACTTCAATGCCAAATAGCAGACACAAATTGGAAGCGCAGCTATAAAATGACCCATACCCACCTCTCCATAACTCTAAACAAATTAAATTTTAAAATTCTCTTGTGTTGGTATCTTATACCCCAAAGACTACGAGAAATATTGCCAGGCACCTCGTCCAACTGTTGGAGACAATGCGGAGACATAGGAACTCATTCTCATGTATGGTGGTCCTGCCCCAAAATTAGGTCCTATTGGCTACAGATAGAAGGGTTCCTTAATCAAACATTAGACACTAATATTTCTCTAAACTCTAATATTATCCTTCTTAACCAACCCCCAAATATAAAATGTACATACAGACTGAAGCTGTTTTACCTAATGATAACTAGTGCGAAAAGACTAATTCCCAGACTTTGGAAACAACAGCACTCACCGACTCTTCCCCAGTGGATTTCTGAAATGAATCATATCATTTCCTTAGAAAAGTTGCACTATGGCTTCATAGGCCGACGAGACTATATTCTGGATATTATTTTCATATGGGGCCAAAGACCACAAATACCTTAGACACCAAGCCGGTTGTCTAGATCTCATTGCCTCAGCTATATAATATATGAGACATACAAAACACAAAGCTACTATAATGAATACATCTGAATGTAATAGTTGTGATGTACTTGCAATTGTAAATTCTTACAAGTAAATCTGGAAATTCCCTTCCCCTATTAATGATATTATATTTAAAACTTTGGTTGTATTTTTAGTACTTGATATTAAGCTGATCTTTGAAATGTACCATATATATGTACTTGTTAAGTAAACATGCTGTAATTTTGACCAACCTAATAAAACTAATTTAAACATTAAATTAATTATGAGTAATTCTCTTTGCAAAGGTATCTACCTAAAAAAGATCTGATATATATACACAATATTGAGTGTTCTGATAAATTATTGAATACCATGCTGTCTTATAGGGACATAATACTCATATGCTAAATCACTTGAAACTGATGCAGTATAACTGTAAAAAGCTGACAGGAAAATATCACCTGAGCATCTCTATGTAAAAAAGGAAGATATTTTACCTCACAATCTCCTCAGCTCAGCAGAGTAAGTTCTGTGTAAAAAGTTATACTCAGCTGCTCCCAGCTGCAGGTAAAAAAATTAAAAAAAATGAAGAAATGAACAGCAGCCAATCAGCATCAGCAGTGCTGAGGTCATGAACTCTTACTGTGATCTCATGAGATTTGACTTAACTCTCATGAGATTTCATAGTAAGCTTCCTTTACCTGATTGGTGAAATAATATGAGAGTGCACGATGCTAGTCCCTTCAGATGTCCCAGGACAAACACACTAAAATGCTGCTTAGAAATCCTTTACAATGGGAGGTGGCTACTGAGGAACTTTTGAGGTAAAATATCTTTCTTTTTTACATAGAGATGTTCAGGTGATATTTTCTAATCAGCTTTTTACAGCTATGCTGCATCACTTTCAAGTGTTTAAACATTTGGGTATTATGGCCCTTTAAAGTGATGGTAAACTCAGTTTTATATACTTATATAATTGTTATTGATTTATTATTATAAACAATGTATTAAATATCTTTATTTTTAATTGATTCTAATGTGATCCCCATCCAGTCCCCTGCGGTAGCATATTTAGTATTTTTGTTCATTAGCCAATCAGTAAGCGTTTCGTTAGACAGGCTTAGTTCGATGTAAACGCTATATGCATGCTTCTTACAACATGCCCCTCCAATCATGAGCGTTTCAATTTCGTTCCATAGAATTTAGTATAGAAGTTAGAGGGCGGAGCTAAGTAGCGATAACTGGCAATTACAATTATATAAAAATATACTAAAAGCAAGTATAAAAATATTGAATTTTTTTATGCGCTTTGCTTATTGCAATATTGTAGGATCATAATATTATATTCAACCTAATGGGAGTTTACCATCACTTAGGTCTTAGGTCTTAGGTATAGTGCACTTATCCTCAACCTATGCAGCAATGTGTCACTATAAGTTGCAATATGAAGAGAGCCACCACACTAATTTAACATCAGTTGTGCCACCCTATATATCCATCCAATAGAAAAGCTAATGTCCACAGCACTTTCTGTTAATTCATACTTTATTTCAGACAGTCATCAAGCGACGTTTAAAGAAGCATGAATAAGGGTTAGTTAAAACCCGAAACTTCGCTTGATGACTGGCTGAAATAAAGTATGAATTAACAGAAAGTGCTGTGAACATTAACTTTTCTATTGTACATGATTGGGGGAGTTTGGCAGAGCCCCTGTCTACATCGGCACTGACACGCAGGACTGCTGATGTTAAGGTTTTTGTAGTATATATCCATACAACATGTAGTGGTAACATTTTTCAAATTAAACATCTTCTTTGGACTTTTCTATACAGATAAGTAAAATACTTTAACAGGCTGACTTTAAAATTCCAAACAAATCAATATCGCTCTTCCTGCAGCTGATTACAGCAAGATTAGCAGTGTAGCCAATAAGCCACTCACCACTGGCTCAGGTACTAAAACAAACTACAAACATTGTAAAACATTAAAGAAATGATAGATTTAAAGCATCTAATAAACTGTTAGTAAATGTCCTTCTTCACAGTACTCAGTTCAATAATAATCAGACTAGCAGGCCCATTTATCAAAGGTCTTGCGGACCTGATCCGACACTGCGGATCAGGTCCGCAAGACCTCGCTAAATGCGGAGAGCAATACGCTCTCCGCATTTAACATTGCACCAGCAGCTCACAAGAGCTGCTGGTGCAACGCCGCCCCCTGCTGACTCGCGGCCAATCGGCCGCCAGCAGGGAGCTGTCAATCAACCCGATCGTATTCGATCGGGTTGATGTCTGGCGATTCCTGTCCGCCTGTTCAGAGCAGGCGGACAGGGTTATGGAGCAGCGGTCTTTTGACCGCTGCTTCATAAGTTGTGTTTCTGGCGAGTCTGAAGACTCGCCAAAAAACATGGCCCTTCAAGCTCCATACGGAGCTTGATAAATGGGCCTGTAGATCTCAAATTATCTGCTAGAATATGAGATCCAATAAATAAGTGGGAACTCGATGACAGCAGCCTTCATTTACATTAAAATTAATGTTAACCCACTCCTTCCTCACTTTTTAAGCAGAAAAAAAGTAAGTGTGGGCCAGTGGGGTTCTTGTGGAGAAATGAAATAAACACTTTGCTCTAGTAAACTAGAGGACTGAGCAGACACTTAAAGGGACACTAAACTCCATATTTTTCTTTCATGATTCAGAAAGAGAATACAATTTTAAACAAGATTCCAATTTACTAATATCATCTAATTCGCTTCATTTTTTAGATATCCTTTGTTGAAGAAATAGCAATGTACATGGGTGAGCTAATCAGATGAGGCATCTATGTGCAGCCAGCAATCAGCAGCTACTGAGCCTATCTAGATATGCTTTCCAGCAAAGAATATCAAGAGATTGAAGCAAATTAGATAATAGAAGTAAAGTAGAAAGTTGTTTAAAATTGCATGCTTTTTCTAAATCAAAGAAGGAAAAATTGTGGGTTTCATGTCCCTTTAACGGTGGGGATCTTTGTAATCGGGAAATTCAGCTCACACAGACACAGTCGTCAATGGCCTCTCAAAGCTCCACCACATCTTTGTGGACAATAAGAGCTCCGGGTATAAGCTGTGGAGCTTAGTATCCCTCTTAACATAAAAGGGGAAACAGCAGGTGTATGATTCAATCTTCAAAAGATATGTTGCAAGTAACCATCTCTTTCATAGAAATATCTGATCGCGTAAATGTAATTGACGAGGCTATAGAACCAGTTTTCATGTTTATCCCTAAAATGGCATTCTGGGTCTATTGGCATATGATGTAGGGGCAAGTAGCCACCAGAGATGGACCCGTCCAAAAGCAGGGATCGATTTGCCTTAAAGGGACAGTCTAGTCAAAATTAAACTTTCATGATTCGGATAGGGAATGCAATTTACTTTTATTATTTTTGTAAAACCCGGCTTGTACGGGCGATATGGTTGCGTAGAGCTCCATACCTCACCCAAATACAAGCATTGTTTCGACGTGCTCGTGCACGATTTCCCCATAAACATCAATGGGGAGAGTTGGCAAAAAAAGCCTAACACCTGCGATCACAGTTGCGTTTAAACCTAACACCCTAACATAAAAAACCACGTCTAAACACCCCTAATCTGCTGCCCCTAACATCGCCGCAACCTACATAATGTTATTAACCCCTAATCTGCTGCCCCTAACATCGCCGCCATCTAAATAAAACTATTAATCCCTAATCTGCCGCTCCCGATATCGCCGCCACCTACATTACAGTTATTAACCCCTAATCTGCCCCCAATGTTGCCGACACTATACTAAAGTTATTAACCCCTAAACCTCTGGCCTCCCACATCACTAACACTAAATAAATATATTAACCCCTAAACCTAACCCTAACGTAACCCTAAGCCTAACCCCCGCCTAACTTAAATATAATTAAAATAAATCTAAATAATTCTTACAATTATTACCTAAATAATTCCTATTTAAAACTAAATACCTGTAAAAAAAAAAAACTAAGCTAGGTTTTATTTTTATTTCACAGGTAAGTTTGTATTTATTTTAACTAGGTAGATTAGTTAGTAAACAGTTATTAACTATTTACTAACTACCTAGTTAAAATAAATACAAATTTACATATAAAATGAAACCTAACCTGCCTTACACTAAAACCTAACATTACAATAAAATAAATTAAATTAATAAAATACAATTATCTAAATTACAAAAAAATTAAACACTAAATTACACAAAATAAAAAACGAAATTATCAAAAATAAAAACAAATTACTCCTAATCTAATAGCCCTATCAAAATAAAAAAGCCCCCCCAAAATAAAAAAAACCCTAGCCTACACTAAACTGCCAATGGCCCTTAAAAGGGCCTTTTGCGGGGCATTGCCCCAAATAAATCAGCTCTTTTACCTGTTAAAAAAAAAATACAAACACCCCCCAACAGTAAAACCCACCACACACACAATCGAACCCCCCAAATAAAAACCTATCTAAATAAACCTAAGGTCTATTTTAGTTATGTTAAACTTAGGGGGTGTTAGGTTTAGGCGTTAATATAGTTTAATTTAGGGTGTTGCGATGTGGGGGGCGGCGGTTTAGGGGTTAATAGGTCTAGTTAGTGTTGGACTTGTGGGTGTACGGCGGTTTAGGGGGTTAATAGGTTTATTTAGTGTTTTTGTTAGTGTCTGGGAACTGCGGTTTAGGGGTTCACAGGTTTAGTTAGTGTTGGTGATGTTTGGGAACAACGGTTTAGGGGTTAATAGTTTTATTAAGTGTCGGCGATGTGGGGGGGCAGCGGTTTAGGGGTTAATAGGTTTCGGTAGTTTTGGTGATGTGGGGGACGGCGGTTTGGGGGTTAATAGCTTTATTTAGTGTCAGTGATTTGGGTGGTGGCGGCGGTTTTAGATAATTTTGTTTTGGCAATCGCCGGCATATTAGTTATGTTAAGTTAAATCGTTTTTTCGGATCCTTTAGTTTTTTTGGATCCATTCTTTATTCATATGCATTATTCTGTTCTAAACTTCAGAATAGAATAATGCATATGAATAAATAATGGATCCGAAAAAAACGATTTAACTTAACATAGCTAATTTGCCGAAACAACATTTTTAAACTTAACTAAACTAATTTGCCGAATTTTTTTTTATTTATTTAACTAATGAAAATGAAACGAAATAAAAATGTTAGCGCTGCACGTCGCATTTTATTTTTCTTTCATCTTGTTCTGAAATGCTACAGTACAATTTGTATTGAAGAATTTCTAAAGAAGGTAAATATATTTTATGGATTATATATATATATATATATATATATATAATGGATTTGACAGTGTTACAGCTCATGTTAAATCGGAGATGCAATATGCAGATATAAATATATTTTATACAGAGCAATATGGTATGTGCAGTGCAGAAATTAATTTGTGTTTATAAGTATTGCACATGCACAGTGATTTTATTGTGCAGAATAGAACTATACATACAGAATATTCTGCACCCAGATCCTACTAGTCTTAATATGTGCTGGAGCTCATGCCTTTTTTACAGATATCTCATGTCTTTCGGTCATCACTTCACTATCATGTAGCGTGACACACTAACTAACTCGCTAATTAATTGATTTTTGTTGTGCAAAACTTCAGTTTCAGTACAGCTGCTTTTTACCCTTTATTTTCTATTCAATTCCAATTCATTAGAAATGTTGCATTTAGAATTCAATAAACCAGATGAATTCCGAAAATGATATAACTGAAAAGCCTATTTTTTCCTACATGCAGCTTGTGTAAATACATGAAAGATCTGGCCAGCAAAATATACGAAGTAAAAAATTAAACGTGACGACTTATTGATTCAATAGGGCTGCCTAATTTAGTTAAATGCAAGTTTTATTTTCACTTAACCGGCAATATCAATTCATGACATTTATGCAATCAACTATTTCATGTCATTTTGTGTAATATTTTTAATTAACATTTTGTAAATGTCAAAACACTTAATTGCAATCAGAAATAAACATTCTGAGAATCGTATTTTACTTGCATACAAGTTTCATCGTTTTGCAATGTGATTTGTAGTGTCTTACCTGTTATCAATGGCTAGTTTGTCCCTTTTACATATAAAGAACAGAAACTAAATGTAGTCTCCATATACCTATCCACTATCTACCTAAGGAGAGGTTTAGATAGTTTGAAGGTCTCCTTACCCTTTGTTGTACTATATTAGCTATGTGGGGTTTAGCATCTGCCATCTGTGAGATTTAACAGTGCTGTGACAATGTGTGGCACCTCTAATCCCATATTCTGACAAATATAATACATATTTCTTCTGTTAAGTGTGATCAGTCCACGGGTCATCATTACTTCTGGGATATTAACTCCTCCCCAACAGGAAGTGCAAGAGGATTCACCCAGCAGAGCTGCATATAGCTCCTCCCCTCTACGTCACTCCCAGTCATTCTCTTGCACCCAACGACTAGATAGGAGGTGTGAGAGGGCTATGGTGATTATACTTAGTTTTATATCTTCAATCAAAAGTTTGTTATTTTAAAATAGCACCGGAGTGTGTTATTACCTCTCTGGCAGAGTTTGACGAAGAATCTACCAGAGTTTTTGCTATGATTTTAGCCGGAGTAGTTAAGATCATATTGCTGTTTCTCGGCCATCTGAGGAGAGGTAAACTTCAGATCAGGGGACAGCGGGCAGATGAATCTGCATAGAGGTATGTAGCAGCTTTTATTTTCTGACAATGGAATTGATGAGAAAATCCTGCCATACCGATATAATGTCATGTATGTATACTTTACACTTCAGTATTCTGGGGAATGGTACTTCACTAGAATTACACTGTAAGAAGTACATTAAGCTGTTTAATAACTAGAAATTATGTTTAACGTTTTTGCTGGAATGTAAAATCGTTTTCATTTGCTGAGGTACTGAGTGAATAAATGTTTGGGCACCATTTTCCCACTTGGCAGTTGCTTAATCTTTTTCTGACAGTTTCTGTTCTCTCTCACTGCTGTGTGTGAGGGGGAAGGGCCGTTTTTTGGCGCCTTTTCTATGCATCAGTTATTTCAGTCAGCAGCTCATTGTATTTCCTGCATGATCCGGTTCATCTCTACAGAACTCAGGGGTCTTCAAACTTATTTTGAGGGAGGTAATTTCTCTCAGCAGAGCTGTGAGAATTATAGTTGACTGTGATATAAAACGTTTATTCTGTAATTGTTTCCTGCTTTCAGAATTTGTTATCTTTGCTATTGGGATTAAACCTTTGCTAAAGTTGTGTTGTTTACAAGGATTGAGGCTATAACTGTTTCAATTTATTAATTTTCAACTGTCATAGATTTTCTGTGCTTCTTAAAGGCACAGTACGTTTTTAATATTATTCTAATTGAATTGTATTCTAAGTTGCAAGTTTATTTGCTAGTGTGTTAAACATGTCTGATTCAGAGGAAGATACCTGTGTCATTTGTTGCAATGCCAAAGTGGAGCCCAATAGAAATTTATGTACTAACTGTATTGATGCTACTTTAAATAAAAGTCAATCTGTACAAATTGAACAAATTTCACCAAACAACGAGGGGAGAGTTATGCCGACTAACTCGCCTCACGTGCCAGTACCTGCATCTCCCGCTCGGGAGGTGCGTGATATTGTAGCGCCGAGTACATCTGGCCGGCCATTACAAATCACATTACAGGATATGGCTTCTGTTATGACTGAAGTTTTGGCTAAATTACCAGAACTAAGAGGTAAGCGTGATCACTCTGGGGTGAGAACAGAGTGCGCTGATAATATTAGGGCCATGTCAGATACTGCGTCACAGGTTGCAGAACATGAGGACGGAGAACTTCATCCTGTGGGTGACGGTTCTGATCCAAACAGACTGGATTCAGATATTTCAAATTTTAAATTTAAACTGGAAAACCTCCGTGTATTACTAGGGGAGGTGTTAGCGGCTCTGAATGATTGTAACACAGTTGCAATACCAGAGAAAATGTGTAGGTTGAATAAATATTTTGCGGTACCGACGAGTACTGAGGTTTTTCCTATACCTAAGAGAATTACTGAAATTGTTTCTAAGGAGTGGGATAGACCCGGTGTGCCGTTCTCACCCCCTCCGATATTTAGAAAAATGTTTCCAATAGACGCCACCACACGGGACTTATGGCAAGCGGTCCCTAAGGTAGAGGGAGCAGTTTCTACTTTAGCTAAGCGTACCACTATCCCGGTGGAGGATAGCTGTGCTTTTTCAGATCCAATGGATAAAAAATTAGAGGGTTACCTTAAGAAAATGTTTGTTCAACAAGGTTTTATATTGCAACCCCTTGCATGCATTGCGCCGATCACGGCTGCAGCGGCGTTCTGGATTGAGTCTCTGGAAGAGAACATTAGTTCAGCTACTCTGGACGACATTACGGACAGGCTTAGAGTCCTTAAACTAGCTAATTCATTCATTTCGGAGGCCGTAGTACATCTAACTAAACTTACGGCGAAGAATTCAGGATTCGACATTCAGGCACGCAGGGCGCTGTGGCTAAAATCCTGGTCAGCTGATGTTACTTCTAAGTCTAAATTGCTTAATATACCTTTCAAAGGGCAGACCTTATTCGGGCCCGGGTTGAAAGAGATTATCGCTGACATTACAGGAGGTAAAGGCCATGCCCTGCCTCAGGACAAAGCCAAAACTAAGACTAGACAGTCTAATTTTCGTTCCTTTCGTAATTTCAAAGCAGGAGCAGCATCAACTTCCTCTGCACCAAAACAGGAAGGAGCTGTTGCTCGCTACAGACAAGGCTGGAAACCTAACCAGTCCTGGAACAAGGGCAAGCAGACCAGGAAACCTACTGCTGCCCCTAAAACGGCATGAATTGAGGGCCCCCGATCCGGGATCGGATCTAGTGGGGGGCAGGCTTTCTCTCTTCGCCCAGGCTTGGGCAAGAGATGTCCAGGATCCCTGGGCGCTAGAAATAATATCTCAGGGATACCTTCTGGACTTCAAATACTCTCCTCCAAGAGAGAGATTTCATCTGTCAAGGTTGTCAACAATCCAGACAAAGAAAGAGGCGTTTCTACGCTGCGTACAAGAGCTCTTGTTAATGGGAGTAATCCACCCAGTTCCACGATCGGAACAGGGACAGGGGTTTTACTCAAATCTGTTTGTGGTTCCCAAAAAAGAGGGAACTTTCAGACCAATCCTGGACTTAAAGATCCTAAACAAGTTCCTAAGAGTTCCATCGTTCAAGATGGAGACTATTCGGACAATTTTACCTATGATCCAAGAGGGTCAGTACATGACCACTGTAGATTTAAAGGATGCTTACCTTCACATACCGATTCACAAAGATCATTACCGGTACCTAAGGTTTGCCTTCCTAGACAGGCATTACCAGTTTGTAGCTCTTCCATTCGGATTGGCTACAGCTCCAAGAATCTTCACAAAGGTTCTGGGTGCTCTTCTGGCGGTACTAAGACCGCGGGGAATCTCGGTAGCTCCATACCTAGACGACATTCTGATTCAAGCTTCAAGCTTTCAAACTGCCAAGTCTCATACAGAGTTAGTACTGGCATTTCTAAGGTCACATGGATGGAAGGTGAACGAAAAGAAAAGTTCACTCGTTCCACTCACAAGAGTTCCCTTCCTGGGGACTCTTATAGATTCTGTAAAAATGAAGATTTACCTGACAGAGGACAGGTTAACAAGACTTCAAAGTGCTTGCCGCACCCTTCATTCCATTCAACACCCGTCAGTGGCTCAATGCATGGAGGTAATCGGCTTAATGGTAGCGGCAATGGACATAGTACCCTTTGCACGCCTACACCTCAGACCACTGCAACTGTGCATGCTAAGTCAGTGGAATGGGGATTACTCAGACTTATCCCCTTCTCTGAATCTGGATCAAGAGACCAGAAATTCTCTTCTTTGGTGGCTTTCTCGGCCACATCTGTCCAGGGGGATGCCATTCAGCAGACCAGACTGGACAATTGTAACAACAGACGCCAGCCTTCTAGGTTGGGGTGCCGTCTGGAATTCTCTGAAGGCTCAGGGACAATGGAGTCAGGAGGAGAGTCTCCTGCCAATAAACATTCTGGAATTGAGAGCAGTTCTCAATGCCCTCCTGGCTTGGCCCCAGTTGACAACGCGGAGTTTCATCAGGTTTCAGTCGGACAACATCACGACTGTAGCTTACATCAACCATCAGGGAGGGACACGAAGCTCCCTAGCTATGATGGAAGTATCAAAGATAATTCGCTGGGCAGAGTCTCACTCTTGCCACCTGTCAGCAATCCACATCCCGGGAGTGGAGAACTGGGAGGCGGATTTCTTAAGTCGTCAGACTTTTCATCCGGGGGAGTGGGAACTTCATCCGGAGGTCTTTGCCCAAATACTTCGACGTTGGGGCAAACCAGAGATAGATCTCATGGCGTCTCGACAGAACGCCAAGCTTCCTCGTTATGGGTCCAGATCCAGGGATCCAGAAGCAGTCCTGATAGATGCCCTGACAGCACCTTGGGATTTCAGGATGGCTTACGTGTTTCCACCCTTCCCGATGCTTCCTCGATTGATTGCCAGAATCAAACAAGAGAGAGCATCAGTGATTCTAATAGCACCTGCGTGGCCACGCAGGACTTGGTATGCAGATCTGGTGGACATGTCATCCTGTCCACCTTGGTCTCTACCTCTGAAACAGGACCTTCTGATACAGGGTCCCTTCAAACATCAAAGTCTAACTTCTCTGAAGCTGACTGCTTGGAAATTGAACGCTTGATTTTATCAAGACGTGGGTTTTCTGAGTCAGTTATTGATACCTTAATACAGGCTAGGAAACCTGTTACCAGAAAGATTTACCATAAGATATGGCGTAAATACCTATATTGGTGTGAATCCAAAGGTTACTCTTGGAGTAAGGTTAGGATTCCTAGGATATTGTCTTTTCTACAAGAAGGTTTAGAAAAGGGTTTATCCGCTAGTTCATTAAAGGGACAGATCTCAGCTCTGTCCATTCTGTTACACAAACGTCTGTCAGAAGTTCCTGACGTCCAGGCTTTTTGTCAGGCTTTGGCCAGGATTAAGCCTGTGTTTAAAACGGTTGCTCCACCATGGAGTTTAAACCTTGTTCTTAATGTTTTACAGGGCGTTCCGTTTGAACCCCTTCATTCCATTGATATAAAGTTGTTATCTTGAAAAGTTCTATTTTTAATGGCTATTTCCTCGGCTCGAAGAGTCTCTGAGTTATCAGCCTTACATTGTGATTCTCCTTATTTGATTTTTCATTCGGATAAGGTAGTTCTGCGTACTAAACCTGGGTTCTTACCTAAGGTAGTTACTAACAGGAATATCAATCAAGAGATTGTTGTTCCTTCTTTATGCCCAAATCCTTCTTCGAAGAAGGAACGTCTACTGCACAACCTGGATGTAGTCCGTGCTCTAAAATTTTACTTACAGGCAACTAAGGAATTTCGACAAACGTCTTCTCTGTTTGTCGTTTACTCTGGGCAGAGGAGAGGTCAAAAAGCTTCTGCTACCTCTCTTTCTTTTTGGCTTCGTAGCATAATTCGTTTAGCTTATGAGACTGCTGGACAGCAGCCTCCTGAAAGGATTACAGCTCATTCCACTAGAGCTGTGGCTTCTACTTGGGCCTTTAAGAATGAGGCCTCTGTTGAACAGATTTGCAAGGCTGCAACTTGGTCTTCGCTTCATACTTTTTCCAAATTTTACAAATTTGACACTTTTGCTTCATCGGAGGCTATTTTTGGGAGAAAGGTTCTTCAGGCAGTGGTTCCTTCTGTATAAAGAGCCTGCCTATCCCTCCCGTCATCCGTGTACTTTTGCTTTGGTATTGGTATCCCAGAAGTAATGATGACCCGTGGACTGATCACACTTAACAGAAGAAAACATAATTTATGCTTACCTGATAAATTCCTTTCTTCTGTAGTGTGATCAGTCCACGGCCCGCCCTGTTTTAAGGCAGGTAAATATTTTTTAATTTATACTCCAGTCACCACTTCACCCTTGGCTTTTCCTTTCTCGTTGGTCCTTGGTCGAATGACTGGGAGTGACGTAGAGGGGAGGAGCTATATGCAGCTCTGCTGGGTGAATCCTCTTGCACTTCCTGTTGGGGAGGAGTTAATATCCCAGAAGTAATGATGACCCGTGGACTGATCACACTACAGAAGAAAGGAATTTATCAGGTAAGCATAAATTATGTTATAAACCATCCTCAGTTTTAGTCTTCTATGTCTATACATTTTTTCAGCTGTTTTACATCTGGATACAGTTCATAATTTGTATGATCAGAACTCATAGAACTGTCCTATTTGTTGCTATGAATAGATGGTCACTCAGTGCAAATCTTCTGTAACTTTGTACCATTATCTAGATAATGATTTAGTAATCACTGCTTAAAGGGACCGTTTGTCCAGACACTTCCTCTCCTTTAATTTGTTTCCAATGATCCATTTTACCTGGAGTGTATTAAATTGTTTGCAAATAGTTCCTTCACCTTTATATTGACATTTGGAATATCTAATTTAGCCTATCCCTACCTATACTAAAAGGTATTGTATAGGCTACGGAGTAACTATGTAAACACAGCCAGCAGAAGAAATTACACTCACTGTGAGAGGTAGAAGATATAAAGATTTAAAATGTTAATTTTCAATTGTTCTTTCTAAGTATTGTACAGAGATAGAAATAAGAAAGGGAAGCATTTGAGTGATAAGATAACGAGATCTGATCACACTGCAAGCTTAGCCTATTTTGATGGGCTCTGGTTTCAGAGAGCAAATTCAGCTATTTATTTTGCAAAAAGAAGCATAAATGAGCAATTTGATTGTGATACATTTATATATAACAAGTCATGGGGAAAACATTCAGGGAAAAACAACTTTGCATCCAACTGTGCCTCTATGCCTGATAGAGTTCTTGATTATGAAGTTTGATCAGGTAGTCATAAGACTAATATATGGTTTTAAGGGCTCGATTTATCAAGCCTCTATGGCTGCAAGTTCTCACAAGAACTTGCTCGCCGTGATTTATCAAGCAGCGGTCACCAGACCGCTGCTTCCCTAAGATCTTCTCCACCTCTATTGTGGCAAAATTCAATCTCCTCGGTCGAGTCCGACCGAGGAAATTGACAGCTCCTGCCCACGCGTGATTGGCTGTGCGCAGGCAGGGGGCGGGATTGCACGCAAGCTCAAAATTGCGCTCGTGTGCAATGGCGAATACCTGTGGGTAATTTCGCCCTGCCACAGGCGAGCTGAGGCGTACAGGGGCGCGTGTATATGCCCCCTGTACGCCTAAGCGTTAATAAATCTAGCCCTAAGTATTTGCAACTCTTTCAGACCCATAGTTGATTATGCAAATGTAAGAAAGCTTTATTAATTCTTTTTTTTTTGTGGTGGTGGGGTTATGTACATATATGATTAGACCAGTTACAGGCTTCACATGTGGATTAAAGTATTTACACTTATTTTTGAATGTTATATGATTAGACCAGTTACATAGAGGCTTCATGTTGATTAAAGTATTTACGCTTATTTCTTAATATTACTTTTAATATATTCATGTGTAATCTCTTATTGTTGAACATTTTATGCCACATATGCGGAATGACCCAACAGTTTAACGTTTATTGTGTAGCCTGGATTATTGTAAAAGATGTCAATATCAATAAGTATAATTGCTGCTGAAAACAGTATCTGGTGATGCTGTAAATGTTTTGCCTTAAAGCTCAGTAAAAATATTTATTAAAAGAGTTAAAGCGAAAGTAAAGTCAAAATTACATTTTCATGGTTCATACAGACTGTGCAATTGTTAACCACTTTCCAATTTATTTCTTTGATCAAATTTGCTTTGCTATCTGGGTATTTTTTGTTGAAGAGCAAATCTAGGTAGGCTGTTATGAGCTTAGGAGTGTACACGTGTCTTTAGCACTCTATGGAAGCAGTGTTTGCAACAACGTGTAAGACTGCCAAAAAAATTGTTACAAACACTGCTGCCATTGAGTGTTAAAGATGTGTACAATCCTGAGCCCCCATTAACCTACCTAGATTTACTCTTCAGAAAAGGATACCAAGAGAACAAAGTACATTTGATGAAATAGGTACATTGGAAAGTTGTTTACACTTATGTACTATGCTATTTTACTTTACTGTTCCTTTAATACTAGACCTTATCGCATATAATCTCATCATTTCAACAGACATCCAAATTATAATTTACTAATTAACTGTACGTCAAGAATTTATATAATTGGCTAAAAAAATAATAATTAAACTAAAATAGAATTCTTCTTTATTCAAACACATTGCACCCAAACCAATATAGTGATAATCACAATAAAATAAGGACTTTTACACCTGAGACAACATGAATAATATTGTACTACAAGACCCTTTCAATCTCACCCTATAAATAAATCAATAATTTGTAGTTAGTACTATTTTTTTCCCTCCAGTAGTAAAACATATACATAGCTCCATCAAATAGATTTATGTCTTGAGAGCAATCTCCTCCCTAGGTATTTTCTTTACAGGCAGATCGTAAATCCCGAAGCGAAGCAGAGAAAGATCGAGATAGAAAAATCTGTTGGAAAAGTAAGGGCATATTTTGCAATTGATGAATAATACTGAAACATAGTCATGATATATAAAATGCCTGTAGATGCATCTTCTGCAACTAGCTGTTATTTGGGGGTCACTGGGAGGTTCAAAAGAGACATCTTCAGTCCCTTATACCAGGACATAAAACCTTTTTGGAGAAGTACTTTCAATTGTAGGGTTCATCTCATAACTATTATCTTGAAAGGCAAATAAATGCTGCACACTACAGTGCCATTCCCAGTAGGGTTACCACTTTTTCTGTAAAAAGAAAATACCCACCATGCTCATTAGCATACATTTGCATAAACAATTATACATAAATTGGAAACTAAAGCTGCTAGGACTGGTTTTAAATGATCGTTGGTTTATAATTAGAGTCTAACACACTTAGAAGTTTCACCATGATAGCATCTTTATTTATATATTTAATCTTTATTTTCAATTTTGAGCTGAACCTTAAAAATACTGTCTGCATGTCAACCCTAATACCTAGATATAAAGATTAAAAAATAAATAAACAAAATAATAAAAATAAAACGTCTTTAGTGAAAACTGCTCTAGAAACAACAAAATAGACATTGTTTGTATGGATACTGGTCAAGAACCACCTGACCGTCTAAGTATGACAAATGTTTCATATGTTTCATATGTCAATGAAAATTATATTCGTTTTAACAAACTAAAGAAAAAATGTATTATATTGGTTATTAAAGTGATACTAAACCCAATTTTTTTTTTCATGATTCAGATAGAGCATTCGATTTTAATCAACTTTCTAATTTACTCCTAACATCAATTTTTATTCGTTCTCTTGGTATCTTTATTTGAAAAAGAAGGAATGAAAGTTTAGGAGCCGGCCCATTTATAGTTCAACACCCTGGATAGCGCTTGCTGATTGGTGGCTACAACTAATGCAGCTTCAAATTCCGGTTCAAGTACTCCCATCAGCTCTCTGATTAACTTTCTAGATTTAACAACAAAGAAAATGTCATTTTAATAAAGAGACGGATAAAATACTCAAATGTATTGCTTGCCGCACCTGGTATGTGAGTCAACAGTGAAAAATAGTCTGCATTTTGTCAATACATGGATCATATTTGTAGGGTAAGTTAAAACAGTGCAAACTGTTAAACATAATGTTTATGATTATTTATAACGGTTGGTGGTGGCTCTGCTGTGGGCATATCATTTAATGAGTGGGAGGAAATTCCCTGTGAAAGCTGGCTGTATGTGGACTGTGTATATGAAGTATGCATCTGCCATTACACCGTCTGGTAAATACAACAATACTCGCGCACTAACCCAACAGGAGTTATTCAAATATTACATTCCAATGTTTCTCACTTAGAGGACAATGTTATTTTTATTGTAAATATATATATATATATATATATCTGTATATACATACTGTATACCTATATATCTATTCCTATAGATATATAGATATCAGTTTACCTTAACATTATCATATATATATAGAAATATATATTTAATAATAATAAAAAAGTATATGTGCAGTTCCCAGTTGTGCATTGAGTCTAATTTGAATCAAAATACTTTCTTAAAGGGACACTGAACCCACATTTTTTCATTAATGATTCAGATAGAGAATTCAATTTTAAGCAACTTTCTTATTTACTCCTATTATCAATTTTTCTTCGTTCTCTTGCTATCTTTATTTGAAAAAGAAGTCATCAAAGCCTTTTTTTTAGTTCAGAACTCTGGATAGCACTTTTTTATTGGTGGATTAATTTATCCACCAATCAGCAAGGACAACCAAGGTTGTTCACAAAAAATGAGCCGGCATCTAAACTTACATTATTTCTTTTCAAATAAAGATACCAAGAGAATGAAGAAAATTTGATAATAGGAGTAAATTAGAAAGTTGCTTAAAATTGCATGCTCTATCTGAATAACAAAAGAAAAAAACTTGGGTTCAGTGTCCCTTTAATAGAATTGTTATTAATGCATGTCTATGTTTCAGACTTTGTCTATTTATAATGTAAAAAATGAAAACCACAAGGCAAAAAATTCCATTTTTGAAATGCATAAGAAAGTTGACATATACTTCACAGTGTATTTTTTAAGTATTAACCAGAATTGTATTTTGGATCTTATTTAATGTAAACTGGACATTACAGTCAAGTGAAAAACAAGGAGATATTGTTATGTGTTTTCTGTATTTGCCTGGCTTTCCGAAAGACTTGTATTCCATGTGAGAAGTACCAGCCCCTATATATGCTTGACCTGCGGCATAGCGACAAAACATATATCTCCTCTCTCTTCATTTATCAAAGACACATGCTCCAGTGTGATCAAGAAATCCATAAACCCTCTCTAGCAAATGAATCTGTCATTACAGCCCAGGTGTAAATCCTGCAGAGCTACAAAGGGTCAAGGATTAATAGTTGCTTGCCCTGTAAATAACATCATATCTGTGGAAAAGCAAGTGCTGTGTATTTGTAATAACTTCTTTACAGATTTATTTACCTTTCTGATCACATAATAAAACAATAATGTACAGTAGGGAACATTTTAATAACAATATCCAATTAACATGGCAGATTTCTTTATGGTATTTAGCATTCACCTTACTGTGTATCCATTGTCAATACACGTTAAAGGTACGTTGTACCTTGTGCTTCTTGGCTGAAAACAACAACCATTTTTATGTGAGCTGTGTAGATCAGCCGTGAGTAATAGATACCTAGGTATTAGTTGTACATAAACATACACTTTTACTTTCACTTTTAAGCATTTTTTACTTAGCATTTGTAAAGCAAAATAATTTTTTTAAACTCCTGAAATGCTGATTTTTTTTCCTTACATGATAGGAAACAATTGAGAATATTGTGCCTTTAAAAAAATGCAAAAGCTGGTTATACACATTGTTAGTCAATTTTATCTGCCACTAATTGTCTGTAGCAAAAGAAGAACAGATAAGCATCCTGAAGAGTTTGTCCCTGGACTGCAAAACTGTGCAATTTGTGCTAGCAGAAATGCGGGGCGTGGGCACAGGAATGGGCAGACTGATAGAAGGGGTGACTACACTAGGTGCAGGTCTAGGGTGCCTCTCCTTGCAGTTAGGCTAGAAGAGCTCCTTCACTCCCCTTCTGTAGGGTTGCCATCCAGACGGTATTTTTAAATTGAAAATAAAGATTAATTATAGAAATAAACGGCTAGATTACGAGTCTTGCATTAGCCTTAAAAAGCAATGTTGAGAGGTCCTAACGCTGCTTTTTAACGTCCGCTGGTATTACGAGTCTGGCAGGTACAGTTGTACCGCTCACTTTTCTTCCGCGACTCGAGCTTACCGCAAATCCCCTTACGTCAATTGCGTATTCTATCTTTTTAATGGGATTTGCCTAACACTGGTATTACGAGTCTTGGAAGAAGTGAGCGGTAGACCCTCTCCTGTCAAGACTTTGACCGCATTTAAAAGTCAGTAGTTAAGAGTTTTATGGGCTAACGCTGTAACAAAACTCTTAACTAGAGTGCTAAAAAGTACACTAACACCCATAAACTACCTATTAACCCCTAAACCGAGACCCCCCCCCACATCAGAAACACTTAAATACATTTTTTAACCCCTAATCTGCCGACCGGACATCACCGCCACTTTAATAAATATATTAACCCCTAAACCGCTGCACTCCCGCCTCGCAAACACTAGTTAAATTTTATTAACCCCTAATCTTCCATCCCTAACATCGCCGACACCTACCTACATTTATTAACCCCTAATCTGCCGCCCCCAACGTCGCCGCAACTATATTACATTTATTAACCCCTAAACATAAGTCTAACCCTAAGTCTAACCCCCCAACTTAAATATAATTTAAATAAAACGAAATAAAATTACTATCATTAACTACATTATTCCTATTTAAAACTAAGGCCTAGATTTGGAGTTTTGCGTTAGAAGGGGTGCGTTAGCTATGCATGCTTTTTTTGGGCCGCACCTTTTAAATACCGCTGGTATTTAGAGTTCACAGAATGGCTGCGTTTTCAGTGCGTTAGGCTCCAAAATGGGAGCGTAGAGCATAATTTACCGCCACTACAACTCTCAATACCAGCGGTGCTTACGGACGCGGCCAGCTTCAAAAACGTGCTCGTGCACGATTCCCCCATAGGAAACAATGGGGCAGTTTGAGCTGAAAAAAAATCTAACACCTGCAAAAAAGCAGCGTTAAGCTCCTAACGCAGCCCCATTGTTTCCTATGGGGAAACACTTCCTAAGTCTGCACCTAACACCCTAACATGTACCCCGAGTCTAAACACCCCTAGCCTTACACTTATTAACCCCTAATCTGCCGCCCCCGCTATCGCTGACCCCTGCATATTATTTTTAACCCCTAATCTGCCGCTCCGTACACCGCCGCAACCTACATTATAGCTATGTACCCCTAATCTGCTGCCCCTAACACCACCGACCCCTATATTATATTTATTAACCCCTAATCTGCCCCCCACAACGTCGCCGCCAGCTACCTACAATTATTAACCCCTAATCTGCCGACCGGACCTCACCACTACTATAATAAAGTTATTAAGCCCTAATCTGCCTCACTCCCGCCTCAATAACCCTATAAGAAATAGTATTAACCCCTAATCTGCCCTCCCTAACATCGCCGACACCTAACGTCAATTATTAACCCCTAATCTGCCGACCGGACCTCGCCGCTACTCTAATAAATGTATTAACCCCTAAAGCTAAGTCTAACCATAACCCTAACACCCCCCTAAATTAAATATAATTTTATTCTAACGAAATAAATTAACTCTTATTAAATAAATTATTCTTATTTAAAGCTAAATACTTACCTGTAAAATAAACCCTAATATAGCTACAATATAAATTATAATTATATTGTAGCTATTTTAGGATTTATATTTATTTTACAGGCAACTTTGTATTTATTTTAACCAGGTACAATAGCTATTAAATAGTTAATAACTATTTAATAGCTACCTAGTTAAAATAATTACTAAATTATCTGTAAAATAAATCCTAGCCTAAGTTACAATTAAACCTAACACTACACTATCAATAAATTAATTAAATAAAATACCTACAATTATCTACAATTAAACCTAACACTACACTATCAATAAATTAATTAAA
The DNA here is from genome assembly GCF_027579735.1 of Bombina bombina. NCBI lineage: Eukaryota > Metazoa > Chordata > Amphibia > Anura > Bombinatoridae > Bombina > Bombina bombina. Next base: position 99,827,908 of record NC_069505.1, on the reverse strand, counting down.
TAAAATACCTACAATTAAATACAATTAAATAAACTAACTAAAGTACAAAAAATAAAAAAGAACTAAGTTACAAAAAATAAAAAAATATTTACAAACATTAGAAAAATATTACAACAATTTTAAACTAATTACACCTACTCTAAGCCCCCTAATAAAATAACAAAGCCCCCCAAAATAAAAAAATGCCCTACCCTATTCTAAAATTAAAATAGAAAAGCTCTTTTACCTTACCAGCCCTTAAAAGGGCCATTTGCAGGGCATGCCCAAAAGAATTCAGCTCTTTTACCTGGAAAAAAAACATACAATACCCCCCCCAACATTACAACCCACCACCCACATACCCCTAATCTAATCCAAACCCCTCTTAAATAAACCTAACACTAAGCCCCTGAAGATCTTCCTACCTTATCTTCACCACACCGGGTATCAACGATCCGTCCAGGCTCCGATGTCTTGATCCAAGCCCAAGCGGGGGGCTGAAGACATCCATCCTCCGGCTGAAGTCTTGATCCAAGCGGGCAGAAGAGGACATCCGGACCGGCAAACATCTTCATCCAAGCCGCATCTTCTATGTTCTTCCATCCGATGACGACCGGCTGATCTTCAAGACCTCCAGCACGGATCCATCCTCTTCTTCCGACGACTAGACGACGAATGAAGGTTCCTTTAAGGGACGTCATCCAAGATGGCGTCCCTCGAATTCCGATTGGCTGATAGGATTCTATCAGCCAATCGGAATTAAGGTAGGAAAATTCTGATTGGCTGATGGAATCAGCCAATCAGATTCAAGTTCAATCCGATTGGCTGATCCAATCAGATTGAGCTTGCATTCTATTGGCTGTTCCGATCAGCCAATAGAATGCGAGCTCAATCTGATTGGCTGATTGGATCAGCCAATCGGATTGAACTTGATTCTGATTGGCTGATTCCATCAGCCAATCAGAATTTTCCTACCTTAATTCCGATTGGCTGATAGAATCCTATCAGCCAATCGGAATTCGAGGGACGCCATCTTTGATGACGTCCCTTAAAGGAACCTTCATTCGTCGTCTAGTCGTCGGAAGAAGAGGATGGATCCGCGCTGGAGGTCTTGAAGATCAGCCGGTCGTTATCGGATGGAAGAACATAGAAGATGCGGCTTGGATGAAGATGTTTGCCGGTCCTGATGTCCTCTTCTGCCCGCTTGGATCAAGACTTCAGCTGGAGGATGGATGTCTTCAGCCCCCCGCTTGGGCTTGGATCAAGACATCGGAGCCTGGACGGATCGCTGATACCCGGTGTGGTGAAGATAGGGTAGGAAGATCTTCAGGGGCTTAGTGTTAGGTTTATTTAAGGGGGGTTTGGGTTAGATTAGGGGTATGTGGGTGGTGGGTTGTAATGTTGGGGGGGGTATTGTATGTTTTTTTTCCAGGCAAAAGAGCTGAATTATTTGGGGCATGCCCCACAAATGGTAAAAGAGCTTTTCTATTTTAATTTTAGAATAGGGTAGGCCTGGATGAAGACTTCTGCCACTTGGAGGACCTCTTCTGCCTGAATCGGATGAAGACTTCTGCCCCTCTGGAGGTCCACTTGTGGCCGGCTGGGTGAAGACGTCTCAAGGTAGGGTGATCTTCAAGGGGGGTAGTGCTAAGTTTTATTAAGGGGGGATTGGGTGGGTTTTAGAGTAGGGTTGGGTGTGTGGGTGGTGGGTTTTAATGTTGGGGGGGTATTGTATTTTTTTTTACAGGTAAAAGAGCTGATTACTTTGGGGCAATGCCCTGCAAAAGGCCCTTGTAAGGGCTATTTGTAATTTAGTATAGGGTAGAGATTTTTATTATTTTGGGGGGCTTTTTTATTTTATTAGGGGCATTACAGTAGGTGTAATTAGTTTAAAAAAATTGTAATTATTTTTTTATTTTCTGTAATTTAGTGTTTGTTGTTTTTTGTACTTTATTTAATTTAATTGTAGTTAATTGTAGTTAGTTTATGTATTATTTAATTTAAATATAGTGTAGTGTTAGGTGTAATTGTAATTTAGGTTAGGGTTTATTTTACAGGTAAATTTGTATTTATTTTAGCTAGGTGGTTATTAAATAGTTAATAACTATTTAATAACTATTCTACCTAGTTAAAATAAATGCAAAGTTGCCTGTAAAATAAATATAAACCCTGAGATAGCTACAATGTAACTATTCGTTATATTGTAGCTAGCTTAGGGTTTATTTTATAGGTAAGTATTTAGTTTTAAATATGATTCATTTATTTAATTGTAGTTATTTTATTTAGATTTATTTAAATTATATTTAAATTAGGGGGGTGTTAGGGTTAGGGTTAGACTTAGGTTTAGGGGTTAATAACATTATTATAGTGGCGGTGATGTTGGCGGCGGCAGATTAGGGGTTAATAAGTGTAGGGAGGTTGCGGCGACGTTGGGGGGGCAGATTAGGGGTTAATAAATATAATGTAGGGTTCAGCGATGTTGGAGGCAGCAGATTAGGGGTTCATAGGGATAATGTAGGTGGCGGCGGTGTCCGGAGCGGCAGAGTAGGGGTTAATATTTATAATGTAAGTGGCGACGATGTTGGGGACGGCAGATTAGGGGTTAATAAGTGTAAGATTAGGGGTGTTTAGACTCGGGGTTCATGTTAGGGTGTTAGTTGTAGACATAAAATTCCTTTCCCCATAGGAATCAATGGGGCTGCGTTAGGAGCTGAGCGCTACTTTTTTGCAGGTGTTAGGGTTTTTTTCAGCCGGCTCAGCCCCATTGTATCCTATGGGGAAATCGTGCATGAGCACGTTTATCCAGCTCACTGTTACCGTAAGCAGCTCTGGTATTGAGGTGAGATGTGGAGCTAAATTTAGCTCTCTGCTCACTTTTTAGAGGCTAGCGCCGGGTTTAAACAAACCCGTAATACCAGCGCTGTCTTAAGGGAGCGTTGGAAAAAAAATATGCTCGTTAGCACCACACACCATTACCGACAAAAACTCGTATTCTAGGCGAAAGATATTATCATGGTGAAACTTATTCTAAGTGTATTTTAATCTTATTATAAACAAACGAATAGGGCTGCAACAACTAATCGGTAGATTGATTATAAAAATAGTTGTCAAAGAATCTCATTATCAATTATTTGATCAGCGATTAGTTGGTTAATTGCACAGCACCAGCTGCTTCAATCCAATGAACTCCTGCACATAGTATTGTGCAAACATTTTTATTTATTATTTCTTTATCTATCCGATTAATCGGATGATTATTGTCTGATTAATCGGATAGAAAAAAGATTAAAAAAATAAATTCAATTTTTTTTGCACAATCTTAGTTGCAGTAGATCATCAGATTAAAGCAGCTGGTGCTGTGCAACTGACCAACTAATCGCTGACCACCTAATTGATAATGAGATTTGTTGACAACTATTTTTATGATCAAACTTACCGATTAGTTGTTGCAGCCCTACAAACGAACATAGCAGCTTTAGTTCCTGATTTATATAGTATAATTATTGATGCAAATTTATGCTGGTGATCATATATATATATATATATATATATATATATACACATATATATACACATATATATATATATATATATACACACATATATTTATTTTTTAAAGAAAAGGTGGCAACCCTACCCTACTGAGATAATTTGGGCGGATACATCCATGACAGTCACCGATTTGGGCCATTAGGGACTTACTTTCCACCATGTAATCGATAAGAATGTTTCGTTTTTTTTAGGGGTATCTCTTTAGGGTATGGCTCTTTAACCCTTTGAGTGCTAAGCACTTTCCCACCTTTGTGCTAAGCACATTTGAGAGTTTTTTAATTGTACATTTTTTAAAATATTTTTATTTTTTACTTTTTTTCTTTTCTTTTCAGATCCCCAAGACTTACATTGTTGGAAAGGTTGAACGATTACCTTTCCAACGGTCTTGGGGTCTGTAGCTGCTTAGATGCCTGAGATACAGGCTTCTAAGCAGCATGCCCCCTTTCCCTATATTGTCCATTGTCTTTTTTAAATAAAGTTGCGCGGTGACGTCATCACGTCATTATGCGTGACGTCATCACGCAAAATGGGAGGCCCCGGCGATGCCTGTCACTCAACAGGCACGATCGCCGGGGTAGGAGCGGTTGGGAGCCCCCAAATCTCCCTCAAGGTGGGAGAGTGCTAGCGACGGCTCTGAGCTGTCGTTAGCACCTGAGTGAGAAACTCTGAGACGGCTCAGAGCCGTCGTTAGCACTCAAGGGGTTAAAGGAATAGTCTAGTCAAAATTAAACTTCCCTGATTCAGATAGAGCAGGCAATTTTAAGCAACTTTCTAATTTACTCCTATTATGAATTTATTTTTGTTCTCTTGGTATCTTTATTTGAATGTAAGCTTAGAAGATGGCCCATTTTTGGTTCAGCACCTGGGTAGCACTTGCTGATTGGTGTCTAAATGTAGCCATCCAATCAGCAAGCGCTACCCAGGTCCTGAACCAAAAATGGGCCGGCTACTTAGCTTACTTTCCAGCTTTTTAAAATAAAGATACCAAGAGAACGAAGAAAAATTGATAATAGGAGTAAATTAGAAAGTTGATTAAAATTGCATGCTCAGTCTATCTGAATCATGGAAGATTATTTTTGATTTATGTAAATGGAAGTCTGGGGATTTACCTCAATCTTTTGATGTGAACTTGCAAGCTCCTTCCCTACGACCTCAAATCCCTGTCCTGGGGACAATTCCCCATCCAGTTCAGATGGGGAATTGTCATCTGGTGAACAGGACCCTGCACCTGAATTTGACAATTTGTTGCATGAGGTGCTTAGATATTTCTGAAGACAAAACAAGCCTGTAAATAAGTTAAATGTTGTTTTCAACACTCCTCTAAAGATTCCAGAGGTATTTCAGGTTCTGAGATTTGGTTTCTGACTATATAGCAAAGAAATCGAAAAAACCTGGTATTTCATTTGCTCATTCTTACAGTTTAAGTAGGATGTTTCCGATTCCAAAACAGAATGTAGAATTATGGGAAACCATACCCAAGGTTGATGGAGCTATTATCACTTTTGCCAAACACACTGGTATCCCCATGGAGGACAGCACATCTTTCAGGGATCAAATAGACTGTAAAATGGAGTCTTTCCTAAAAAGGTCTTTCTTCAGACAGGTCTTCTGCTAAACCAGCAGTGTCCATCACCTTTGTGGCCATGGCAGGGGCTGTCTGGTGCAGTCCTTATCCAAAATTACTTCTGAACAATCCTATGCTAAGGACCTTCACAATTGCATCAAAGCCCTTAAAATGGCTAACGTATTTATATGCAACGCAGTAATGGACATCATTAAGATTGATATCAAAAATATATCTATGGCAGTTATTGCAAGAAGGGCCTTATGGTTAAAATCATGGTCAGCAGACATGGCATACAAAAAAAATTAGTGTATCTTTCCTTCCAAGGGAAGATTCTATTTGGTTCTAATTTTAACTCAATTATTAAACATGTACATGTATGCTTTCAGCTTGTCATTGGCTTTCAGCTAGCTCCCAGAGGTACATTACTGCCTTTTCAACAAAGGATACCAAGAGAATGATGCAAATTAAATTACAGAAGTAAATTGGAAAGCTGTTTAAAACTGTATGATCTATCTGAATCATGAAAGAAAGATTTTGGGTTTCAAGTCCCTTTAAGACTGTAACTGGTGAAAAAGGATCTTTTCTCCCTCAGGACCAGAAATCTAAGGGAAAGAAGAGACCTACTAATCAGTTTTGTTCCTTTTTTTCCTCGGGAGTTCAGAAGTACTCCTCTTCTCAATAGTCTGAGCCCTCGAAGCCGGGTTCTTCCTGGGCAAAGAATAAACAGTCCAAGAAGTCCAACACCAATTTCAAATCTGCATGAAGGTGTTCTGGTAGGGGCAGACTCGATCTTTTCTAGAAGGCCTGGTTTCAGTCAGTCAAAGATCCCTGGGTTCAAAATATCATATCCAAGGGTTGCAGGATAGGCTTTCGCTCCAGAACTGCTCTAGAATCATTCCATCTGTCTCATTTCCCCAAAAATCCTGTAAAGGCGGCTGTCTTTATACTATGTGTTCAGGATTTAGAGAATTTTGGAGTAATTATCCCAGTATCTGTGTCTCAACAGGGTCAAGGGTTTTACTTCAATCTGTTCATTATTTCAAAGAAGGAAGGGAATTTCAGCCCAATTTTAGACTTGAAAACCCTGAAGACATTTTTCAGGGTCCTCACTTTCAAGATGGAAACAATTTTCACCTTTAATCCAACAGGGTGAATGCATGTCTACTATAGACCTCAAGGATGCATACCTGAAAACTCCTATCCACAAACATCACCGTCATTTCCTTAAGTTTGCATTCATAGACAAACACTCTCAATTTGTCACCCTTCCATTTGGTCTGGCTAAAACTCCACATATTTTCACAAAGGCTAGGAGCACTATTTGCAACAATCAAAGCTCAGATCTCAATTGCCCCTTATATGTACAATATCTTGGTGCAAGTTTCTTCCCTGCCTCTAGCTATTGACTATACTCAAAGACTCCAATTCTTTCTCCAAGACCAGGGTTAGAGAATCAATGTTCCAAAGAGCTTTTTATCTCCAGCTACAAGGGCGTCCTTTATTGGAGTCATTATAGATTCAGTCCTAATGCATCTATTCCTCATGGAATCACGCATATTAACCTCTTAAGGACATATGACGGAATTTTTCCGTCATAAAACAATTGAGCAAACTGAAAGCTGTGTCCTTAAAGGGTTAAAGCTTCAGAAGGCGTGTTTGTCCCTGCACCATACTTAATTTTCATCAGTAGCTCAATTCATGGAGGGTAGTAGGTCTTATGTTTGCTGCTTCGGTCGCAGTTCCCTTTGCCCACCTCCACTTACAACTCCTTCAACTATCTATGCTCAATCAGTGGTCAAAGAATTATCTGCATTTGGAACAGCAGATTGTTCTGGGTTTGTCTGTCAGACAATCTCTCTCTTGGTGGATCCAGGCACTAGTTTTATTAGGCCAGTTGTGAGACCTATTTCTCCACCCTGGAATTTGAATTGAATTATTTCTGTTCTGCAAGGTCCTCCTTTTGAACCAATGCATTCCATTAATATCAAACTTTTATCCTGGAAAGTGATTTTCCTCAGCTAGAAGAGTTTCTGAGTTATCAGCTTTATCTAGTGATTCTCCATTTTTAGTTTATTTCAAAGATAAAGCTATACTTCGTACTAAATATAATTTTCTTCCTTAGGTAGTTTCTTTGGTAAATATCAATCAGGAGATTTTTGTACCTTCTTTGTGTACAGATCCTGCTAATTCTAAGGAACAAGTTTTACATAATCTGGATGTAGTCAGAGCATTGGAGTTTTATCTTGAAGCTACAAGGAGTCCAGACAATCTTCCAGCTTATTTGTCCATTACTCTGGGACTCATAAAGGACAGAAGACTGCTTATGTAGCTTTGGCCTCTTGGCTCAAACAGGTAATTCAAAAGACTTACTTGATGGCGGGAAAGTTGCCCCGTAAACTTATCACAGCTCATTCTACAACACCTGTTGCTATTTCCTGGGCTTTAGAAAATTACGCATCTTTGGAGCAGATTTGCAAAGCTACAACATGGTCTTTTCTGCATACCTTTTCAAAATGTTATCACTTTGATGTTTTAGTTTCTTAACAAGCAGCTTTTGGCAGGAAAGTCCTTCAGGCTGCAGTGTCTGACAACTGGGAACTGCCATAAAATTGCCCCACCCAGTCCATAACAGGGACTATCCATTTGGGTATTAATACCACATGTTATGGATTCCTATGGACTATCATCATATGAAAGAAAACTAAATTCATGCTTACCTGATGAATTATTTTCTTTCGGAAAAATGATAGTCCATAGGCCTCGCACGTTTATATTTTTAGGGCGACGGTTCTAATTTGCATCTCTATAGAACCTGCTTTTGTTTTTCTTACCTATCTGTTTCATTTTCATTTTTTTAAGCTATTGTGTGGGTTCTTGGACTCCTCCTAGATGCTGGAATTATATCCCACATGTTCTAGAGCCCTATGCACTATCATCATCCCAAAAGAAAATAATTTATCAGGTAAGCATACATTTTTTTATCCCTAGAACGTTTATCTCTCTGCATTTGAGTTCATATAGATTTTTTTCCTTAATTGAACCATCAGTAATGAATGTGTTATTACAAGACCATGACGGAACAGATTTATACTTATAAAGTATAATCAGATCTTTGTGAGTTAATTGATGGCTCTATTCTGAATGATTGTTATGGACAATGTATTTCTACAGATCGTATCTCTGCTATAAAATGATTTGTTGGCAGCAAAAAGAGGGGCGTATTTAGGGAAAATTGAAGTCTTGAAGACTTCTGGGAAGCTTCTACCCAACTTGGCATCAATCTAAAACTCACCAAAATGAAAGTTACCATTTTAAGTGGTTTAATAAAAATCTTATTCTACCAAACATGATTGATAAAATGTGTTTATCAGCCATTGTAAACCTTTATTTATAAAGTCTGGTGTCCCCTGGTCTTTAAGTAGACTGTTTTGTTCAACCATTGTTTTTAAAGAGAAATGAAACACTACATAAATGTTAGACCTAGCACTATATTCTGATTAAAGCTTAGCCTGATAATAATATGTACATATATTAAATATTGAAGAAATAACTAATGTTTTAGGAGCAATGCCTGTGTACAAAGTAGCAGGATCATGCTTCTAAAGTCTGCATTTCGAGTTCTCACAGAATTGGGATTGGGAAAACCCATACTTTTCATAGTTTAATTACAAGAAAATTGGGCAACATAAATAATTAAATAATATTGCAAAGATGTTTTATTTTGTAAGGTGATGAGAGTCCATGAGTCCATTACTCCTGGGATTTAACTCCTGGCCACTAGGAGGAGGCAAAGATTTCCCAAAACTCTCAGAGTTTTACAATCTTCTCCATTTGAAACTATGCATTCTTTTTAGATTTAGTTATTGTGAACTAAAGTTTTGTTTTTCTTAACTATTTCTTCGGCTAGAAAAGTATCTGAGCTATCTGTGCTTTCTTGTGATCCTCCTTATCTAGTTTTCTATTACAATAAGCCAGTGCTAAGAAATAAATTTGATTTTTTTTTTTACCAAAAGTAGTCTCTTCATACATTAGTAGGGAAATGCAGTTCCTTCTCTTTGTCCTAATCCTCAAAACTCTAAAGAAATACTTTTACATAATTTGGATCTAGTTTGTGCTCTTAAGTTTTATCTTCAGGCTACTAAGGAATTTAGACAATTTTCTAGTCTATTTATTAATTTTGGAGGTATATGAAAGGGTCAAAAGGCTTCTCTAGCTGTGTGGTTAAAGTTTTTGATCCGTAAAACTTACTTGATGGTGGGGAAGTCCCCTCCAAAACGTATTTCTGCCCATTCTACCAGATCAGTTTCTACTTCCTGGGCAGTGTCTGGAAATTAGGTGCCTGCCTTCTATTTTTTTTACAATTTTTTTCATCCCACCCTAATTCCTCATGGACTCCCTAGCTTGGGTATTAGTTTGCCAGGAGTAATGGACTCGTGAACTCTCACCACCTTATGAAAGAAAACAAAATGTATGCCTACGTGATACATTCATATCTTTGAAGGTGGTGAAAGTCCACAAAGCTGCCCAATTTTATTTGCACTTTTTATGGCAGAAGCTCTATATTTGAAGCTAATTTCCCTGTTTCTGTCCTTTCCTTCCTTTTTCTATTTCTCATTCTTGGCTATATGTAAAACTGGCTAACCAGTGAGGTGGGAGGGATAGAATCCTCTTGGAGTTTTGGGAAATCTTTGGCTCCTCCTAGTGGCCAGGAGTTGAGCCCAGAAGCATTGGACTTGTGGACTCTCACCTCCTCGAAAGAAATGTATTTCAGGTAAGGATAAATATAGTTTTTTGCTACACATAATTAAAATATTTTTTATCAACCTCCGGTGTTAAATGTCCCTTTAAAATGTGATGACAATGTCCTCTAATGAGTTCATAAAAATAAAATACATGTAACATAGTCCTATATTATGTGATTTTATTTTGCATTCTTTATCCACTGAGGTGAGTATCTTTACTGCACAGTAACCTGCGCTTAATATTGCAATTAGAGAACATTCTGATAAACTAAAAGAGAGCTGCAAACATTCCAATTTATCTTTCCTTGCCAAGTCTTGGCTCAGTTATCAAGACATAATTCTCTTCAGACAGGAGCTGCTGTCTGTGGAATAGAGGGCTGTGCTTATCCTCAGCTCTTGAAGAGCGATTCAACATAAAGAGGGGAGCACAAGACACAGCTCTTCTGTTCTCTCCTGCACAAAGCTGTAAAACTCTATTTTTCAGAGCTGAGCAGCAAGTCCCGAGGGAAAGATTACACAGATATCAGGACCAACAGGGAAAGTAAAAAATATATATATATTTCTTGCTGTCTTATCACCGCATTGTTTTCATAAACAAAATGACACTATAATTGTCTTAAACACATTGTGTATATAATAATTTATAGAAGGGAATGATTTATACCTGAGCAGCTGTTGTGGGATTGTCAAGGTTATTAAATGATTACAGTATTTCCCTCTTGCTTTAGGTAATGGTCTTTTCATTTTGAAGCCGAAATGCTTCCTTTTCAAGCTGCTTTGCACTCAGTCAATTAAAGGGACATTCTAGTGTGAAATACGCTATTTGATGAGGATGAATCAAATTACTTTATTTTACTTTTAGATTAATTCCTGCAAAGGGCTTAAAGTTGTGCTCCTATTTCACTTCAGATGAGGACACAGCTGGTGAGCCCATCATGAACAGGCATACATGCGTATTCTCCAGTCACTGGTTGCAATCTCATCTAGTAAAGCACAAATCAAGCAGCACAATAAATAATAGAAAATAATATAAAAAGTGGGAAAATAAAGCATAACTGACTCCGGAGAGGGAGCCTGAGAAACGGCTACCACATCCATGGGTAGGCATCAGGCACACAAATTACCCACTCCCGACTCGAGGAGGGTAGTGTGTCAGTTATGCTGTATTTTCACACTTTTTATATATTTTTACCTGTTGAATATTACTAACAGTTGAAGTACCACCAACAACATGCGCTCATACCTCCTCACAAATACATAGTGAAACTATTGTATTAATGGTATACTCCCCCAGTGTGCACATTTGCACATCGAGTGCTGGCTGAACTGAACTGTCACTTCTATTCCTATCTAGGGAATAATAGGGGTGCTCTGTGAATGCAACTGTGAACACCAAATATGAGTGGTTTTATATAGTTTTCCTGTCAACACATTCAGACTGTATTACGCTATGCAAGCATTACATGCTTGAGTGGCCCAAGGACCTGACCAGTAGTGGTAGAAAAGTCGTACAGTCCACATTAAACCAGCACAAGAAAACGGGTAGAAAATTAGAACTGAAGTGTTTTCAAGAACAAGTCAGAGGTCAAGCACATCCAGGCAATGTGGTACAAAAGCAGAATCCAAAATCACTTTCGTAGGTAGCCAAAGGTTAGGAAAAAACCTAGCAAGCAGGATAAGAGGCAAGAAAGTCCAAATAAGTGGCAAGGATACCACCACAGTAACAAATAACCCAGAAAATGATGAGTGTGACATCAGTAATAAGAGTAAATGACTGATTGTAATATGGACTATAGTAAACTTTAAAGGGACAGTCAACTCAATTTTTTTATTGTTTAAAAACATACAGTGGGGCAAAAAAGCATTTAGTCAACCATCAATTGTGCTAGTTCTCCCACTTAAGAAGATGAGAGAGGCCTGTAATTTTCATCATAGGTATACTTCAACTATGAGAGACAAAATGTGAAAACAAATCCAGACAATCACATGTCTGATTTGGAAAGAATTTATTTGCATATTATGGTGGAAAATAAGTATTTGTTCCATATCAAAAGTTCATCTCAATACTTTGTTATATTTCCTTTGTTGGCAATGACAGAGGTCAAATGTTTTCTGTAAGTCTTCACAAGGTTGTCACACACTGTTGCTGGTATGTTGTCCCATTCCTGCATGCAAATCTCCTCTTGAGCAGTGATATTTTGGGGCTGTCGCTGGGTAACACGGAATTTCAACTCCCTCCAAAGGTTTTCAATGGGGTTGAGATCTGGAGACTGGCTAGGCCACTCCAGGACCTTGAAATGCTTCTTACGAAGCCACTCCTTTGTTGCCCGGGTGGTGTGTTTGGGATCATTGTCATGCTGAAAGACCCAGCCACGTTTCATCTTCAATGCCCTTGCTGATGGAAGGAGGTTTGCACTCAAACTCTTGCAATACATGGCCCCATTCATTCTTTCATGTACACTGATCAGTTGTCCTGTTCCCTTTGCAGAGAAACAGTCCCAAAGCATGACGTTGCCACCCCCATGCTTCACAGTAGGTATGGTGTTCTTTGGTTGCAACTCAGCATTCTCTCTTCTCCAAACACGACGAGTTGTGTTTCTACCAAACAGTTCTACTTTGGTTTCATCTGACCATATGACATTCTCCCAATCCGCTTCTGGATCATCCAAATGCTCTCTAGCATACTTCAGACGGGCCCGGACATGTACTGGCTTAAGCAGGGGGACATGTCTGGCACTGCAGGATCTGAGTCCCTGGCGGCATAGTGTGTTACTGATGGTAGCCTTTGCTACGTTGGTCCAAGCTCTCTGCAGGTCATTCACTAGGTCCCCCTGTGTGGTTCTGGGATATTTGTTCACCGTTCTTGTGATCATTTTGACCCCACGGGGTGAGATCTTGCATGGAGCCCCAGATCGAGGGAGATTATCAGTGGTCTTGTATATCTTCCATTTTCTAATTATTGCTCCCACAGTTGATTTCTTCACACCAAGCTGCTTGCCTATTGCAGATTCAGTCTTCCCAGCCTGGTGCAGGTCTACAATTTTTGGTGTCCTTCGACAGCTCTTTGGTCTTCACCATAGTGGAGTTTGGAGTATGACTGAGGTTGTGGACAGGTGTCTTTTATATTGATAACAAGTTCAAACAGGTGCCATTAATACAGGTAATGAGTGGAGGACAGAGGAGCCTCTTAAAGAAGAAGATACAGGTCTGTGAGAGCCAGAAATCTTGCTTGTTTGTAGGTGACCAAATACTTATTTTCCACCATAATATGCAAATAAATTCTTTCCAAATCAGACAATGTTATTGTCTGCATTTGTTTCCACATTTTGTCTCTCATAGTTGAGGTAAACCTATGATGAAAATTACAGGCCTCTCTCATCTTCTTAAGTGGGAGAACTTGCACAATTGGTGGCTGACTAAATACTTTTTTTCCCCACTGTAGATAATCCTTTTATTACCCATTCTCCAGTTTTGCACAGAAAACACTGTTATATTAATACACTTTTTACCTCTGTGATTACCTTGTATCTAAGCATCTTCTGACGGCCCCCTGATCTCATGACTTTAAATGTATTACCTACTGACTTGCATTTAAGCCAATTAGTGGTTTTTTGTTAGAATGGCGTCAGACCAATGTTATCTATATGGCTCATATGAACTAGCTTCCCCTGTTCACATGAACTAGCTTCCCCTGTTGTGAAAAGCAAATACAAAAGCATGTGATCATGGGGCTGTCTTTAAGGACGTAGAACCAGACAGAAATGTAGAGGTTTAAAGGTTATAATGTATGTTATATAATCATGTAGGATGTGCAAAGCTGGGGAATGGGTAGTAAAGGCATTATCTATCTTTTTAAATAACTATTTTTGTGTTGACTGTCCCTTTAATATTTCTTTTTAAAGATTATATCTGGACTTTAGCTCCCCTCAAGGGGACACGAGTCAGTTGCAGAAAGCTGGAACCAGCAGTTCTCATTTTTACAGTTGGAAGTTGCATTGATAAGTAGGAACTGTGTGTGTTGCAAAAGGAGAAACATAAGTGGTGGTGAGGACTTCCCTCAACTGCTTTACTATATCATCAACCAGCCACTTTCACACTTTCATGGGCATCTGTAGCACATTTTCCCTAAACCAGATGTTATCAGTGGCAACGTGCAGTAGGAGAGCGATACATTCTGAGCTGCACATCATGTTAAAAATGGTGGCTCATTAGTATAAATATTAGAGTTGTTCATTCATCTAAGGAAGAATACCAGTTTGTCTGAATTTATGCCCATTCCGCGATTCTGCCAATATATGAGTGACCAAATACATTGGGGGGCAAAAAAGACGAAGAACAAACAATTGCTTGGCCAAATCAATCAGTTTGTTCATTCTATTTGCCTCATTTAGTCATACAGGTTTGCCCTAACAAGCCTTAACCTATCATTGAGAGGTTTGTAGACTAGGGGACAATCAGCCGTTGACTAACGGTCAGAGGCAAATCGCATGTCTGGTGGTCCAGAGAGGTCAAGGTGCGCTGCAACAAATCTGCAAGTTACATGGTCGATCACAATCCTTTAGAAAAGCTTATCAAATGATTTAACCACAAAAATACTCAAATGTTTTAATGGTGAATTTTGTAGAAAAATCATTAGCTAAGTTTTTCTAAAGGATTGTTGTTGTCCCCTATACTTTCTGTTGGCATAGAAGGATAGGTTATTTTAATTGTTCAAATTCCATAATGTAACATTTTTACTAAAATGATTTGTAAATTTGCTGTTCCCATTGGATGTAACAGTAGAAGAGCTATATTCAGCCAGACTGACATCCACATAAAATATTGGCTGAACTGCACATTTTCAAAAATATGAAACAAATCTTTCAGACAAAACAATTTTTTGCCCATGTACTTGTTAAATATATATACAACTCAAGCGGTGCTTATGTTTAAATATAATAGAGAAAAACCCAGGGTGGATTTGCTTCTTTTTGCCCCCCATACTGGACACCTATAACCAAAAGTTACACTTAAGTTTGGACTAACAGGCTTTGTTTGTGTTCAGTATTATATTATAATATATAATAATAATAATAATAATAATATATAATATCACTTCCAAAATCCAAACAAAGATTAAATAATTTGCTGATACATCTATTGTCATTAACCAGGATAAAAAAAATCGGCTAGATTATGAGTTTTTGTCGGTAATAGTGTGCGGGGCTAACGAGCACTTTATGCTCACCGCCCACCTACAGACAGCGCTGGTATTACGTTTTTTTTTTTTAAACCTGGCGTTAGCCGCAAAAAAGTGAGCAGAGAGCAAAATTTAGCTCCACATCTTACCTCAATACCAGCGCTACTTACGGTATTGGTGAGCTGGCTAAACGTGCTTGTGCACGATTTCCCCGTAGGAATCAATGGGGCAGAGCCGACTGAAAAAAAACTTAACACCTGCAAAAAAGCAGCGTTCAGCTGCTAACGCAGCCCCATTGATTCCTATGGGGAAAGGAAATTTACGTTTACACCTAACACCCTAACATGAACCCCGAGTCTAAACACCCCTAATCTTACACTTATTAACCCCTAATCTGCCACCCCTGCTATCACTGACATCTACATTATATTATTAACCCCTAATCTGCCACTCCGGACACCGCAGCCACCTACATTATACTTATGAACCCCTAATCTGCTGCCCCAACATCGCCGCAACCTACATTATATTTATTAAACCCTAATCTGCCGCCCCAATGTCGCCGCAACCTAACTACACTTATTAACCCCTAATCTTCCGCCCCCAACGTCGCCGCCACTATAATAAAGTTATTAACCCCTAAACCTAAGTCTAACCCTAACCCCCCTAACTTAAATATAATTTAAATAAATCTAAATAAAATTACTACAATTAACTAAATAATTCCTATTTAAAACTAAATACTTACCTATAAAATAAACTAATAGTTACATTGTACAAAAAAAAAGAACACTACATTACAGAAAATAATAAAATAATTACAAGTTTTTTTAAACTAATTACACCTAATCTAATCCCCCTAATAAAATAAATAATAATAATAATAATAATAAAAATAATAATAATGGCTAATTGGAGCAGCCAATAGAATGCTAGCTCAATCCTATTGGCTGATTGGATCAGCCAATAGGATTTTTTCTACCTTAATTCCGATTGGCTGATAGAATTCTATCAGCCAATTGGAATTGAAGGGACGCCATCTTGGATGACGTCACTTAAAGGTACCGTCATTTAGTCGTCGGATGAAAACGGAAGAGGATGCTCTGCATCGGATGTCTTGAAGATGGACCCGCTCCGCTCCGGATGGATGAAGATAGAAGATGCCGTCTGAATGAAGACTTCTGCCCGTCTGGAGGACCTCTTCTTCCTGGCTTGGATGAAGACTTCTGCCCGTCTGGAGGACCACTTCTGCCCGGTTGGGTGAAGACGTCTCAAGGTAGGGTGATCTTCAAGGGGGGATAGTGTTAGGTTTTATTAAGGGGGGATTGGGTGGGTTTTAGAGTAGGGTTGGGTGTGTGGGTGGTGGGTTTTAATGTTGGGGGGGTATTGTACTTTTTTTTACAGGATTTAGGTTTGTGGATTCTCACCTCCAGTTCTTTCCCACCTCTCCCTTTAGGTTAAAAGGGAAACATTTCATATACTTTTTTTTACAGGTAAAAGCTGATTACTTTGGGGCAATGCCCCGCAAAAAGCCCTTTTAAGGGCTATTTGTAATTTAGTATAGGGTAGGGATTTTTATTATTTTGGGGGGGCTTTTTTATTTTATATGGGGGATTAGATTAGGTTTAATTAGTTTCAAAAACTTGTAATTATTTTATTATTTTCTGTAATGTAGTGGTTTTTTTTGTACTTTATTTTATTTAATTGTAATTAATTTAATTTAATGTAGGGAATTAATTTAATTATAGTGTAGTGTTAGGTGTAATTGTAACTTAGGTTAGGTTTTATTTTAAAGGTACTTTTGTATTTATTTTACCTAGGTAGCTATTAAATAGTTAATAACTATTTAATAACTATTGCACCTAGTTAAAATAAATACAAAGTTGTATGTAAAAATAAAAATAAACCCTAAGCTAGCTACAATGTAACTATATTTTCAAATCCCATTGAAAATATGGGATACGCAATTGACGTAAGTGGATTTGCGGTATTTTCGAGTCACGGAAAAAAAGTGAGCGGTACACCTGTACCTGCAAGACTCGTAATACCAGCGGGCGTTAAAAAGCAGCTTTGGGACCTCTCAACGCTGCTTTTTAAGGCTAACGCAAAACTCGTAATCTAGGTGTATGTATGTAAGAATTTGGGGCAGAAAATAACATCAGAAACATTAATCCCTGGTATTCCAGCCATTACTTAAAAGCTTAAGTCCTGGGGAGACTAGGATTTGAGGGAAATATACAGTTAATAACTATATAAAACTTTAGCAGAGCCGGTAATTAAATCCTTTTATTTAGAGCCATAAAATACTGAAGTTAATTATAATAATGACACAAATACTGTTGTAAGACAAGAACACCGGATTTGTTAAACTGTTAGAATGGAGAGATAATTCAGAGCATGCAAATGTCTCTCTTAAACCATCAGCTAATTAAATGCCAGCCAAAATTATCATCTCGGTCATCTGCGGTCAAGAACTGTATTTATATGGCCTTATTGATGGAGAGCCGTCTAATGCTGTAATACTGCAGTCAGTATTTCAGATATACTTCATTGTGCATACACAAACACACACACACATATATATAAATACACAGAGAGAGGGAGATACACATAGATAGATAGATAGATAGATAGATATGGACACACACATACTGTTTATATATATATATATATATATATATATATCCAGTGCACCTAAATAAATATATATAAATATATATATATATATATATATATATAATATAATATATAAAAAATATATATATATATATATAGTGAGGAGAAAAAATAATTTGATCCCCTGCGGATTTTGTACGTTTGCCCACTGACAAAGAAATGATCTAAAATTTTAATCGTAGGTTTATTTTAACAGTGAGACAGAATAACAACAAAAAATCCAGAAAAACGCATTTCAAAAAAGTTATAAATTGATTTGTATTTGACCCCTTTGCAAAACATGACTTAGTACTTGGTGGCAAACCCTTGTTGGCAATCACAGAGGTCAGATGTTTATTTTAGTTGGCCACCAGGTTTGCACACATCTCAGGAGGGATTTTGTCCCACTCTTCTTTGTAGATCCTCTACAAGTCATTAAGGTTTTGAGGCTGACGTTTGGCAACTCGAACCTTCAGCTCCCTCTACAGATTTTCTATGGGATTAAGGTCTGGAGACTGGCTAGGCCACTGCAGGACCTTAATGTGCTTCTTCTTGAGCCACTCCTTTGTTGCCTTGGTCGTGTATTTTGGGTCATTGTAAAGCTGCAATACCCATCCATGAACCATTTTCAATGCCCTGGCTGATGGAAGGAGGTTCTCACCCAAGATTTGACAGTACATGGCCCCGTCCATCATCCCTTTGATGCGGTGAAGTTGTCCTGACCACTTAACAGAAAAATACCCCAAAGCATAATGTTTCCACCTAAATGTTTGACAATGGGGATGGTGTTCTTGGGGTCATAGGCAGCATTCCTCGTCCTTCAAACATGACGAGTTGATTTGATGCCAAAGAGCTCATCTGACCACAACACTTAAACCCAGTTCTCTTCTGAATCATTCAGATGTTCATTGAAAAACATCAGATGGGCCTGTACATGTGCTTTCTTAACCAGGGGAACCTTGTGGGCGCTGCAGGATTTCAGTTCTTCATGGCGTAGTGTGTTACCAATTGTTTTCTTGGTGAATTTGGTCCCAGCTGTCTTGAGATCTTTGACAACATCCTCCCGTGTAGTTCTGGGCTGATTCCTCACCATTCTCATGATTATTGAAACTCCATGAGGTGAGATCTTGCATGGAGCCCCAGACCGAGGGAGATTGACAGTTATTTTGTGTTTCTTCCATTTGTGAATAATCGCACCAACTGTTGTCACCTTCTCACCAAGCTGCTTGGTAATGGTCTTGCAACCCATTCTAGCCTTGTGTAGGTCTACAATCCTGTCCCTGACATCCTTGGACAGCTCTTTGGTCTTAGCCTTCGTGGAGAGTTTGGAATCTGATTGATTGCTTCTGTGGACCAGTGTCTTTTATACAGGTAACAAGCTGAGATTAGGAGCACTCCCTTTAAGAGAGTGCTCCAAATCTCAGCTTTTTACCTGTATAAAAGACACCTGGGGGCCATAAATCTTATTTCACTCATTAAAATACAAATCGATTTATAACTTTTTTTAAATGCATTTTTCTGGATTTTTTTGTTGTTATTCTGTCTCTCACTGTTCAAATAAACCTACCATTAAAATAATAGACTGATTATTAATTTGTCTGTGGGCAAATGTACAATACAAAATCAGCAGGAAATCAAATAATTCCCCCCCCCCCCTCACTATATATATATATATATATACAGTCATGCAAAAAAGAAAGTATACTCTCTTTGAATTCTATGGTTTTATGTAACAGGACATAAAAACAATCATCTGATCCTTAGCAGGTCTTAAAATTAGGTAAATACAACTTCAGATGAAAAACAACACATGTCATATTACACTGTGTCATGATTTATTTAACAAAAATAAAGCCAAAATAAAGAAGCCATGTGTGAAAAGCTAAGTACACCCTTACTGCTTACATAGGAATTAAGAGGCTAAGAAGAAGCCAGTTTGCTGGTCTGGAACATTCAGGTGTGTGTAACACAATGCCAAGGAGGATAGTTATCAGCAATAATCTTAGAGAAGCAATTGTTGCTGCCCATTAATCTTTGAGGGGTTATAAGGGCATTTCTAAACAAATTAAAGTCCATCATTCTGCAGTGAGAAAGATTATTCACAAGTGTAAAACATTCAAGCCAATTGCCAATCTTCACAGGAGTGGACATCCCAGCAAATTCACCCCCCAAGTCAGAAAGTGCAATCAGAGAAATTGCAAAAAAATAAGAGTTAGCCTGTTAAATTGACAGTACAATTAGACAAAGATTTAACAAGTATGGTTTGTATGGGAGGGTTGCCAGGAGAAAGCCTCTTCTAGTCTAAAAAGAACAAGACAGCATTGCTTAGGTTTGCAAAGTGGCATCTGAACAAACCACAAGACTTCTGGAACAATGTCCTTTGGACAGGCGAGACCAAAGTGGAGATGTGTGACCATAATGCACAGCGCCACATTTGGCAAAAACTAAACAGCATATCAGCACAAACACCTATTCCCAACTGTCAAGAACGATGGTGAAGGGGTGATGATTTGGCCTTGTTTTGCAACCACAGGACCTGGGCACCTTTCAGTCATTGAATTGACCATGAACTCCTCTGTATACCAAAGTATTCTAGAGTCAAATGTGAGGCCATTTGTCCGACAGCTAAAGCTTGGCGAAAATTGGGTCATGCAAAAGTACAATGATCCCAAGCACACCAGCAAATCTGCAATAGAATGGCTGAAAAAGAAAAGAATCAAGGTGTTGCAATGGCCCAGTCAAAGTCCAGACCTCAACCCAATTGAAATGCTGTGGCGGGACCTTAAGAAAGCTTTGCATAAACGAATGCCCACAAACCTTAATGAACTGAAGCAACGTTGTAAAGAAGAGTGAGCCAAAATTCCTTCACAATGATGTGAGAGACTGATAAAGTCATACAGAAAATGATTACTTCAAGATATTGCTCCTAAAGATGGTTATACAAGCTATTGAACAATACGTTGTACTTAGTTTTTCACACATTGGTTCTCCATTTTGGCTTTAACTGAATTCTGGGGAACATATTTTCTCCTAAGGGTTTTAAAAGAACTCCAGCAATAGAAAATGTATTTAAGAAACTTTAGAACTACTTTACTTTAATTTAAAGACTAACGGCTAGATTTAGAGTTTGGCGGTAGCCGTCAAAACCAGCGTTAGAGGGTCCTAACGCTGGTTTTGGGCTACCGCTGGTATTTGGAGTCAGTCAGGAAAGGGTCTAACGCTCACTTTGCAGCCGCGACTTTTCCATACCGCAGATCCCCCTACGCCATTTGCGTATCCTATCTTTTCAATGGGATCTTCCTAACGCCGGTATTTAGAGTCGTGGCTGAAGTGAGCGTTAGAAATCTAACGACAAAACTCCAGCC
Organism: Bombina bombina; assembly: GCF_027579735.1. NCBI lineage: Eukaryota > Metazoa > Chordata > Amphibia > Anura > Bombinatoridae > Bombina > Bombina bombina. The sequence continues at coordinate 99,806,869 of NC_069505.1, read as the reverse complement.
GCAGAAAAAAGTCAGTAGTTAAGAGCTTTCTGGGCTAACGCCGGTTTATAAAGCTCTTAACTACTGTGCTCTAAAGTACACTAACACCCATAAACTACCTATGTACCCCTAAACCGAGGTCCCCCCACATCGCTGCCACTCTATTAATTTTTTTTAACCCCCAATCTGTCGACCGCACCTACGTTATCCCTATGTACCGCTAATCTGCTGCCCCTAACACCGCCGACCCCTATATTATATTTATTAACCCCTAATCTGCCGCCCCCGCTATCGCTCACCCCTGCATATTATTATTAACCCCTAATCTGCCGCTCCGTACACCGCCCCCACCTACGTTATCCCTATGTACCCCTAATCTGCTGCCCCTAACACCGCCGACCCCTATATTATATTTATTAACCCCTAATCTGCCACCCCCGCTATCGCTGACCCCTGCATATTATTATTAACCCCTAATCTGCCGCTCCGTACACCGCCGCAACCTACGTTATCCCTATGTACCCCTAATTTGCTGCCCCTAACACCGCCGACCCCTATATTATATTTATTAACCCCTAATCTGCCGCCCCCGCTATCGCTGACCCCTGCATATTATTATTAACCCCTAATCTGCCGCTCCGTACACCGCCGCCACCTACGTTATCCCTATGTACCCCTAATCTGCTGCCCCTAACACCGCCGACCCCTATATTATATTTATTAACCCCTAAACCGGCGGCCCCCAACGTCGCCTCCACCTACCTACAATAATTAACCCCTAATCTGCCAACCGGATCTCACCGCTACTCTAATAAATGTATTAACCCCTAAAGCTAAGTCTAACCCTAACACTAACACCCCCCTAAGTTAAATATAATTTACATCTAACGAAATAAATTAACTCTTATTAAATAAATTATTCCTATTTAAAGCTAAATACTTACCTGTAAAATAAACCCTAATATAGCTACAATATAAATTATAATTATATTGTAGCTATTTTAGGATTTATATTTATTTTACAGGCAACTTTGTAATTATTTTAACCAGGTACAATAGCTATTAAATAGTTAATAACTATTTAATAGCTACCTAGTTAAAATAATTACAAAATTACCTGTAAAATAAATCCTAACCTAAGTTACAATTAAACCTAACACTACACTATTAATAAATTAATTAAATAAAATACCTACAATTATCTACAATTAAACCTAACACTACACTATCAATAAATTAATTAAATACAATACCTACAAATAAATACAATGAAATAAACTAACTAAAGTACAAAAAATAAAAAAGAACTAAGTTACAAAAAATAAAAAAATATTTACAAACATTAGAAAAATATTACAACAATTTTAAACTAATTACCCCTATTTTAAGCCCCCTAATAAAATAACAAAGCCCCCCAAAATAAAAAAGTGCCCTACCCTATTCTAAAATTAAAATAGGAAAGCTCTTTTACCTTGAAAAGGGCCCTTTGCGGGGCATGCCCCGAAGAATTCAGCTCTTTTGCCTGGAAAAAAAACATACAATACCCCCCCCCAACATTACAACCCACCACCCACATACACCTAATCTAACCCAAACCCCCCTTAAATAAACCTAACACTAAGCCCCTGAAGATCTTCCTACCTTATCTTCACCACACCGGGTATCAGCGATCCGTCCAGGCTCCGATGTCTTGATCCAAGCCCAAGCGGGGGGCTGAAGACATCATCCTCCGGCTGAAGTCTTGATCCAAGCGGGCAGAAGAGGACATCCGGACCGGCAAACATCTGCATCCAAGGCGCATCTTCTATGTTCTTCCATCCGATGATCTTCAAGACCTCCAGCGTGGATCCAAACTCTTCTTCCGATGACTAGACGACGAATGAAGGTTCCTTTAAGGGACGTCATCCAAGATGGCGTCCCTCGAATTCCGATTGGCTGATAGGATTTTATCAGCCAATCGGAATTAAGGTAGGAAAATTCTGATTGGCTGATGGAATCAGCCAATCAGATTCAAGTTCAATCCGATTGGCTGATGGAATCAGCCAATCAGATTGAGATCGCATTCTATTGGCTGTTCCGATCAGCCAATAGAATGCGAGCTCAATCTGATTGGCTGATCGGATCAGCCAATCGGATTGAACTTGAATGTGATTGGCTGATTCCATCAGCCAATCAGAATTTTCCTACCTTAATTCCGATTGGCTGATCCTATCAGCCATTCGGAATTCGAGGGACGCCATCTTGGATGACGTCCCTTAAAGGAACCGTCATTCGTCGGGAAGTCGTCAGTGAAGATGGATGTTCCGCGTCGGCGGGATGAACTACATGGATCCGGAAGAAAGAAGATTGAAGATGCCGCTTGATAGAAGACTTCAGTCGGATAATGGACCTCTTCAGCTCCCGCTTGGATGAAGACTTCAGCCGGATCATGGACATCTTCAGCCCCCCGCTTGGGCTTGGATCAAGACATCGGAGGCTCTTCTGGATCGATCGGTGAACCCGGCGTGGTGAAGACAAGGTAGGGAGATCTTCAGGGGCTTAGTGTTAGGTTTATTTAAGGGGGGTTTGGGTTAGAATAGGGGTATGTGGGTGGTGGGTTGTAATGTGGGGGGGGGGGGTATTGTATGTTTTTTTTTTACAGGCAAAAGAGCTGAATTCTTTGGGGCATGCCCCGCAAAGGGCCCTTTTCAGGGCTGGTAAGGTAAAAGAGCTTTTCTATTTTAATTTTAGAATAGGGTAGGGCATTTTTTTATTTTGGGGGTCTTTGTTATTTTATTAGGGGTCTTAGAGTAGGTGTAATTAGTTTAAAATTGTTGTAATATTTTTCTAATGTTTGTAAATATTTTTTTATTTTTTGTAACTTAGTTCTTTTTTATTTTTTGTACTTTAGTTAGTTTATTTCATTGTATTTATTTGTAGGTATTGTATTTAATTAATTTATTGATAGTGTAGTGTTAGGTTTAATTGTAGATAATTGTAGGTTCTTTATTTAATTAATTTATTGACAGTGTAGTGTTAGGTTTAATTGTAACTTAGGTTAGGATTTATTTTACAGGTAATTTTGTAATTATTTTAACTAGGTAGCTATTAAATAGTTATTAATAGCTATTGTACCTGGTTAAAATAATTACAAAGTTGCCTGTAAAATAAATATAAATCGTAAAATAGCTACAATATAATTATAATTTATATTGTAGCTATATTAGGGTTTATTTTACAGGTAAGTATTTAGCTTTAAATAGGAATAATTTATTTAATAAGAGTTAATTTATTTCCTTAGATGTAAATTATATTTAACTTAGGGGGGTGTTAGGGTTAGACTTAGCTTTAGGGGTTAATACATTTATTAGAGTAGCGATGAGATCCGGTCGGCAGATTAGGGGTTAATTATTGTAGGTAGGTGGAGGCGACGTTGGGGGCGGCAGATTAGGGGTTAATAAATATAATATAGGGGTCGGCGGTGTTAGGGGCAGCAGATTAGGGGTACATAGGGATAACGTAGGTTGCGGCGGTGTACGGAGCGGCAGATTAGGGGTTAATAATAATATGCAGGGGTCAGCGATAGCGGGGGAGGCAGATTAGTGGTTAATAAATATAATATAGGGGTCTGCGGTGTTAGGGGCAGCAGATTAGGGGTACATAGGGATAATGTAGGTTGCGGCGGTGTACGGAGTGGCAGATTAGGGGTTAATAATAATATGCAGGGGTCAGCGATAGCGGGGTCGGCAGATTAGGGGTTAATAAGTGTAAGGTTAGGGGTGTTTAGACTCGGGGTACATGTTAGGGTGTTCGGTGCAAACTTAGGAAGTGTTTCCCCATAGGAAACAATGGGACTGCGTTAGGAGCTTAACACTGCTTTTTTGCAGGTGTTAGGTTTTTTTTCAGCTCAAACTGCCCCATTGTTTTCTATGGGGGAATCGTGCACAAGCACGTTTTTTAAGCTGGCCGCGTCCGTAAGCACCGCTGGTATTTAGAGTTGCAGTGGCGGTAAATATGCTCTACGCTCCCTTTTTTGGAGCCTAACGCAGCCATTCTGTGAACTCTAAATACCAGCGGTATTTAAAAGGTGCGGGGGGAAAAAAGCATGCGTAGCTAACGCACCCCTTTGGCCGCAGAACTCTAAATCTAGCCGCTTGGCAGTGATGGTGAACCTAGACACTCTGAAGTCCAGTCGAACATCATGGGAAATGTAGTTCTGAAACATCTGGAGTGCCGAGGTTCACCATCACTGGACTAAGGGGTAGATTTAACAAACAGCGAATGCTGCTTTCTACGCTCATCATTTCAGGCTTGCCAGAAACTTAAGTTAAGAAGCCTGCTGCTCCTTAACTTGTCCGCCACCTTTAAGGCGGACTGCAATCATCCCGATCCGATACAATTGGGATGATTGACACTCCCTGCTAGCGGTCGATTGGCTGCCGATGAGCAGAGGGCGGCATTTAGCGATGTCGGGCGGACATGATTCGCTACAGCAAATCATGTCTGCCTGGCACTTTTTAAATCTACCCCAAAGTATTGTTTGGCTTTAAAACCATTAAGTCCTAAAATATTTTAAAAATCAGCAATAAATGACACCCTGAACTGAAACCTACTGTCCGGCAATCACAATATTTTTTCACATGGAGGTTTCAGAATATGTTTTGATGAAATTGAAGCTCCTAAGAAAAACAGAACAGTAGAGAACAACCCTTTATACTTCACAGCAATGCCAAGTTGCTCTTAGTTGTCTGCAGTGTGGTATTACAGGGAAGAGAAAAAATACAAAGTTAAAGATTGTTACAGATCTTGAAAATATATATTTTTTTTATAGAAACAAAGTTGCACTGAGCTCTCCTACTTGTGCAGAATGCTCTTCTACCGCAACATAACATGCAGGGAAGTGTAGTAGCCGGTGAAAGGCTAAAGTGCAAGGCCAAGTGCAATGAAGTTACACTATTGCACCTACTAAAAGTCAGGCCCTGTAAGCACAAAAGACTACATTTAAAAAGGGTCCTTTTGAGTCTCTTTTAGATCTTCTGGGGACAAAAGGACCTGTTCTTGAAGAAAAAAAATAATAATGTACAAATGTTATGCATACAGTTTTTTGTTGCATGCACGCACGCACGCACGCACGCACGCACGCACACACTACACAAAGACACTCACAGAGACTACACACAGACACACATACACACATACGTATGTACATACACTACATACACACACAGGGATACACATACACTACAGACATAAATAAACAGACACACACATACATACATATACACACACATTCACTACTGTATATACATACAGTACAGACAAATACATACAGTATACACACACACACTACATACACATGCGGGCACACACATACTATTGTTTCACAATATACCATTATTATATTTATATTTCATGGCATATGAGATAGCTGCGGCAAAAACTGTAAACATTTTTGTAAATATTACTATGATCCTTAAAAAAGCCAGCAGTATATTTGGAAAAACATATTTCGGATAAGAATTCTTGCGTTTCAAAAGGTGTCACGAGAGGAGACAGAGTTTTCCGCCAGTTTCAGGATATCATACAAGCCCTGTATAGCTTTCAAGCAAGGAGTAAACTGGGGGTCTTGGAATTTTTCTTATGTATAACTGTTTCCCTAGTCTTTGACCAAACTACTTGTTTTGTTTCATACAGTTGTTTTTAATAAAAGCCTTTTTTTAAGCATCCAGTGGAGGTTCCAGTTACTGTCAGATCCATCTGTAGCACACGCTGTGTAAACTTAGAGCTGGGTTAACAGCTCGGATGAACGTGAGTAGGATTCAATCAATATGTTTTTAACAAGGATTGGGACAATATTGCACCATTGTTTTTCTCTCTTTAAATGTGCTGAAAAACCTGGAAGGAAAACCTCACCTTATAAAAAGGGACTTTGCATCTAGCTGCCTATATCCTTTAACAATCGTGCAGTGAATCTCTGATAGTGTATTTGTTTGATATTTATATTCACTTTGTATTTTGTTATAGTAAATAATACTGAAAATGAACAAGTGACCACTGCTGTTACTGTGATCACTGTAGCCACATGTAAAATAGGGGTCCATACTGGCTTTTGGGGGTTATAATATATCTTAGAGAGGACCCATTATACAGTACAGAAGCAGAGTGTTTGCTGTTACTATAGTGATCACCTGACTATACAGACAAAATTCATATCTTTTTGAGAGAGGGATTTGTCTACTAGAAAATAAACGTTACTAGGGTTCCCTACACATACCAGATTTTTTTTATTGTACATATAATGACCTATTCCCAAGAAACTCCCCATGTGTTTTTTCTACTTTGTTTTTAAAACATCTGCTGTAAAATACTGCTCCAAGACATCATCATATGATAGAGAAGGTGATTCTTGGAGGTTTGTAGCTGCTATATGAGCTGAGATCGAGGGGTTTGAAGATCCTCCCCCCATCCCGCTTCCTTGCGGCTACACTGAGCTTCCTAGTTGCCCCCTTTGTGATGTCACCACATGTATATGAATCCGAAGAGAGTTGCCCACTAGGCCACCAACGATCCCCGGCCTGTAATGAGGGGGATTGCCAAAAACAGTGTTTGATCTGCGATCCCCCTGCATAACAAGAAGGGCTCATCATGCGCTTACAGGTAAGAATGTCCATGACAAGAACGCCTCGTCATGTGCATCGAAAGGATTATAGGAAGCAAATTAATATATTCTTTGTTTTCTTTAAATTCAGATATTTATTTTGAATGCACAAGCCTAGCCAGAAGGCATACAACAATGCATCAGCTGTTCACAAAAACAGATTTTCTGCTACTTTTCTATAAGAGTAAACAGCTTTATATTTTATATACTTTTTAAAATGTTGTTGTTTGAAAGGCTTGATATATTATTTGATGTGCACAGAACTGTCAGTGTAGGTCTCATGTAATTGCTTTTTTTAAAAATAGATTTAAAAATCAATTGTCGGTACAAATATCTGACCATGTCGTAGACACACCTAGAACTAGATTTAAAAAAGCCACTGCTGGAATAGAACTTTATTTTACAACTATATTGATCAATAGGGCTCCTGCTATATGGAACTGCAACCAAACTATGTGGTCTATATGGATCTATATTGTTGTGTAATATGGTTCCGGTCCAACAGCTGGTAGATGGCAGTGACAGTGGAGGGCTGCTGTAGGCTTGCAGGGGAAAATCCTGATCCCTTTTGGTGGCCGACAATGGTGATTTCCCTATTTCCTCCCAGAGGCTGAACAGTCTAGTCTAGTGCTCTAGTCTTTTGTTGGAAAACAAAAACAGTTACTTCTGCATTAAAAACACTCACCAACAATAACCACAACTACAATTTCTCTCCAGCCTGGTCCAAAAAAGGATGACAGTCATTTAAAGCAGGACTCCAAATTTACATAAAACATAGAAGACAGTCTTCTATACTGCGTATGCATTATGTATACAAAAATGTATGTTATAGCCATAGGCTAATTTTAACATACAAACACATTTCCAAAAACACACTGTGCCCAGTTGTGTTACTGACAACTGACGGATTTTGCTCACTCTTGGTCAAAGATGAGAATGAGCAAGCGAATTGCATCAGATGATGGTAATACAACCACAACTAGGGTCATGGTGTTTGCTACTGTAAGCTGTTCTTTGAATAAATTGTTTTAACAATTTGAAAATGTGTTAATACTTTAAAATTAATCTATGGATATGAAACTCATATTTTGTACTTGATAAGAGCCATTATATAACTGTGGTATAGTAAACTGTCCTCTGTTTTATGTGAAATGATTCTGGTGTGCTAGGAGCTGATGTCACAGATTATTACATGCCCTATAACCTACAGCTATTTTATTACTGTAATCCAATTTCCTAAACCGCATGTTCGTTAATTTGTTTTTTTAAGAATGATGTTGCATTTCTAACGCAAAGCTTGTAAATTATTTGTAACACAAATTATCAAGCATGTCCTGCCTTTTTTGGGCCAGATTACAAGTGGAGCGCTAATTTATCGCATATTCGCCTGTTAACGGGCACACGATAAAAAAAAGCCATTACAAGTGGCTGGTTATTGCTAGGGATCAAATAATTAACCAGAGGTCAGACCTCTGGTTAATTATTTTAAAATGCACCAAAGTAAAGTATAGTTTTTTATGTTAAAAAAAATTTATAATCTTTTTTTTTTTTAATAATTTTTTTAAAATCATTTGTTTTAAAATAAAAAAAACTGCACTATGCAGTTTTTGGCAGCTAAAGTTGGCGGCTGTGGGGTGTTTAGAAAAAAAAATTGCACTGAAAAGTGACTTTGCTTATATACATATATTTATATTTGCTGCCCTTCACTGTGTGTTTGATGGCATGAGAACGAGGCTCCTATTGGAGCCTATGGAAGTGCGCAATGCTTCCGTGCAATGCAAACGCGACCTCGCTTGTAATACCAGCACATAACAAAATACTTGCGTAGGGAAGTGCATCATCTACTGCCAAGGTACATGTAACAATTACATTTGTTTTTCTTGCGTGTCTGGCCACTCACTTGATTTTGAATAATTGTCAGTATGTAATTTGCATATCAAGGTTAAAAAAATGACATTGCAAAAAACATTTGGAGGCCATATTACAAGTGGCACGCTATTTTTTCCCCCTGCTCATGCACTTACTGAACTCAACATAAAAAATGAGTGCAGCTAAATTAGCATGCACATTACAAGTTGAAAGGAAAAGACCGAAGTGTGCTGACTTTTGGACTTCTGGATATCGAATCCAACACAAACTCATTCTCGCCATAGACTTCTATGGGGCAATGCGCTAGAACAACTGCACTAAAGCCAAAGCTACTTTAGGAATACTTCAAATTCCTTTGTTCTTCACATAGTAGCAAATGTTTTTATTTTAAAATATGTATGTATGTATGTATGTATGTATGTATGTATGTATATTGGAGTTCTTTCAAACACCTTGCCATATCGCATATCACTACTAAATCTCTTGGCCTATCACTCAGATCCTTACAAATCCATCATCTAGGCAACGTCCAATACTCTTCTACTATAGTCGAGCTTATCTCCACGGGCTTTGATGTTTTTAAAAACTGACTATTATATAGACAATGCTGTTCCTATATTTCATCACATTCTCAAAACAAAAATATGACAAGAAATGACATCTTTTGAGAATCCCTTTGCAATAAACCCTCCCCAACTAGACATGCTCTTTCACTCACTCCATACTTTTACAACAACCTCACGGTTATCTCCCATACTATATAGATAGATGGAATTCCGAACTAGGTACAGACATCACCCATGCAGAAGCACTATACATCTTTTCTTATATCAAGAACACATTGGTTTCTTGTAAATTTATAGAACGCAATCTAAAAATCCTACAAAGATGGTATCTAACACCTGAAAGATGTAAACAAATTTATAAACTCAAATCTGCCCAATGCTGGAGATGCGGTTCCTCTGAAAGTGATATGGCTCACATTTGGTGGCAATGCACCAACTTATTCTCCATTCTGAATGAGATCTCACAAGAGACGAGCAAAATTCTTGAAACTCCCGCCCCTTTGGATCCATGTTTATGGCTTTTTAATAAAGTCCCAAAAAATTTCTCTACACCTACGAAAAAACTTTTTAACATCCTAAGCAATAGTTTTAAAATTCTTATTGCAAGAAATTGGAAATCCGACAAAATCCCTTCCCTTAAGCACTGGTACTTAGAATGTAATCGCACAATTTCTTTGGAAGTATTTTATTATATGAAAACTAAAAACACTGACATATATTCTCAAATGCTCTCGATGTGAGAAACACACATCCAAAATAATCCCTCCATTATGACTCTAGCTTAGTACAACTCAGTTTACAAGACTGACCAAATATTCTTTGAACTTCTCATAGTGTATGAGACATGTTAATACCATGCAAACAATAACTATACTTTTTTTATTCGTACTTATATCTTGATTTTCCCCCATTCCCCTCTTCCTTTTTCCTTCTTAATTGTTGTTTAAAAACCTGAAAAATTCAAATTTGATGTATCTTGAGACCAATGTATAATTTTTCATTTTTTTTTCCTATATATATTTTTTTCTATATTTTTAGTATACAGTGTAAATATGAGTGTAACTAAGGGGTCAATTTATCAAGCTCTGTACGAAGTTATGAAGCAGCGGGTTGATTGACACCCCTTGCTAGCGGCCGATTGGCCTGTGAATCTGCAGGGGGCGGTATTTCACCAGCAGTTCACAAGAACTGCTGGTGCAATTATAAATGCTGACAGCGTATGTTGTTGGCATTTATCGATGTGCAGCTGCATCGTGTAATGTCCGCTCGTACTATAATAAATTGACCCCTAATGTTTTTTGACGCTTTTTGTGCAGCTTTGTTTTAAACTCTTACAATTTACTTTCACTCAAACCAAAACTACAACTTTCAACTTGTAATAAGCGCAGTTAGCAATCTCATTGAAAGTATAGTTTGCGCTAGAGTGCTGCCGGCCGCACTTAACTCTGGTAAATGCAATTTACCTTGGACTTGTAATATCAAGTTGCATACTAATGTTAGCGCGGTCCAGTGATTTTGCAAATCGTGTCCCGCTATCATTAGAGCACCACTTGTAATCTGGCCCGTCATTGGCTGACAGAGAATAAAAGCTATTACATAATTTTGAGGTATATAAAGTCTTAGAGAAAGATGGTATACACCCACAGGTGCTCATTTAACTTAATTAATAGCCTTACCATTTCTTTTAATCTTTTAGGGTTCTTTCTGCTCTGGGGTTGTACCAAGAGGGGTATAACTACAACAATACGATTAGTCTAGGAGCTGGGTTAAAACAGTGCTTGCCAGACCCACTGTTCTCACTTCTCACAAAGTGTGAAAGTTTTAGACAATTACAAACAAAAAAGAGTGTGGGTGACGCCAAGAAAGGCAGACTGTCAGTGTATACAAATAAGGAGCCAATTATAAAATTAAAAATATAAATATTTTATTAATATATAAAATGAATGGATTTCTATGTAAGAGAATTTTTAAATCTTCGTATCAATCCAATAGATGGTTTATTAACAGCTTCAAAATTATTCATCAATTTTAGAAAGCATCATCTTAAAAATAAATAACTATGCAACAGCGGTGTCTAATAAAATACAACAGCTAAATTAAAATTATCCTATAAATGTAATGTTAATATTTTCTAAAAAGCATCAGTAAACCTGTTCAATTCTTAGCATCAGTATCAGGGCCGCCACTAGAAATTTTGGGGCCCCTGACTTAACCATTGATCAGGGGCCCCCCCCCCCCTTTGACATGTGCAATTTTTGACCAAGTAACTAAAACGTATATGCACTTTTTTCTTAAGTGTCTATTTAAACTTGGAAATGTTGTAAAGGTAGTAACATACAAACACACAGACACACTCAGACACTGAAACAGACATACACACACACACACACACTCACACATAAGGATTCACATATAGACACTCTAGCAGACACGCAAAGAAACACCCAAACAGACACTCAGCATTTGATTACATTGACCTGACAAGTAATGAGGTAGACTACAGTTTTGTAAAAAAATGATATTTAGAAAACAAAATATGGAGTTCTGATTATCTTTTTGTAAAGGAAGATGCCAACTAAATGATGACAACAGCATGCAGTGGCTGAAAGGAAGGGCCCTGAACTGTCTAAACAATAATTCAAAGGTTAAATGGTGGATTGGTGATTTCCGTAAAAGGTCTCATTAGTCTCAAAGTCTGTAGAAAGATGTGAATAATCAGTAGTAAGATCAAAATGTCCTAAAAAGGAACAGACAATTGCAGACATTAAGAGATCACTTTTTAAAGAATCATATTTGTAAATGTGTAAACAAAAATAATTCCGTGAATTCAAAATTGTACATTAATGATCTGGGTAGATGGCTAGATGAAGAAAAAAAGTTTTAAAAGGTTGACATATGTTTGTTTGTTTTTTCCCCCATTTTCCCCAACTAAGAGCACCACTTCAAATATAGTGTACAAATGTTCCCATCTGTCAGCTGTACTTATGGATTTTGAAAATGCTGTATTCTATATGGTCTTGGTGAAACCATTAGCTTTGGTACTCATACCATTAGATCTGGTTAAATGCAGGATTTAGGCTTGTTGGTATGTATTTCAAAATTAAGTCAGCTGTAGTGTAAACTGAACAGTTTTAAGTTAACCTTTCTCATTTCAAACACTGAGCAATCTTAGTCTGAGAGTATAACATTTTATGCAGATGTAAAAATCTTAGATAAAATGCCTCCTTGCATCTGGAAAGTCCTTGCATAAAGGGGCAGTAAACTGGAATTATATATATATATATATATATATATATATATATATATACATATATATATATATATATATATATATATATATATATACATATATATATATATATATACATACATACATACATATAAATGAAAAAATGCATATCTGCCAAAAGGGCACCTACCATTTGTTTATTGAGGAGGAAACATTTCTGCATGGTTTTAAACATAGAATTTCTACAGCATTGTCAAATAATCATAAATACACTGCTGCTAAAGAAAATTGTTTTTATGGACCCCTGGCCCCACCATACAACTACTACCACACTGAAGTTACAATCCAAAATTGCACAAAGAAATAAAAAACACTTGCTAAGTAAGTCCTACCTCCTCTGCAAATGAAAGTGATCTGCCGTCTGACTTAAGCACACACTGTACAAACAAAGTGCCAAGTCTGTCTCACACTGTGCATAGTGGTTTAGTGCACACTCAGAAATATTCTCAAATGCTAATACTTTACTCCTTGTAATAACATTTCCCATGCTCAATTAGCACTCTGCTGTAGTACCCACTGGTGGCTGCCAAAATTAAAAAAATAAAAAAAAGATTTTTTTTTTTTAGTTCTTGCCTCATGGGGCCCCTGACAGGAGTCACCCCTGTCACCCCCTGATAGCAGCCCTGATCAGTATACCTGTTCAATTCTTAGCATCAGTATACCTGTTCAATTCTTAGCATCAGTATACCTGTTCAATTCTTAGCATCAGTATACCTGTTCAATTCTTAGCATCAGTATACCTGTTCAATTCTTAGCATCAGTATACCTGTTCAATTCTTAGCATCAGTATACCTGTTCAATTCTTAGCATCAGTATACCTGTTCAATTCTTAGCAGTAATAGCTCCAATATATCTATAGCTTAATACAATATACAAAAATAAAACATGCAATTGTGAATTAACCCTTAAACTTGGGAAAATAGTTAAAAAACAGAACAGTATTCTATTTGTTTCTAATGCATTTGGACTCAATCAAATTCTTGATTTGCAATTGCTCATTGCTGAGACACACGGCAGTTCACACAAAGTTGCAAAACTGAAGTGTTTAAGAATAGATAATTCAGAAATTGTTTAGAACGATTCCTTGACACACTAAACAAAGTTTTCAAAGTTTAGCCGCCTGTCACTTATATTCTCACGGTTAGAAAGTTTTTTCTTCCAATCCTTTGTGGCAAACTTATTAATTCACAAACAACAGTCTCTCTTTTATTACCTCTCTGTAAGCTCAGACAGCTCTTAGCTCCTTGTTTGAGCAAATGTCAGTAACTTTACCTTTGTTGATCAGCTGATTTGGAGATACTTTGTGCGCGCACTAGGTTAGATGAAAAACAAGCTCCTACCGTTCACACCTCCAAATCTTAATCTTCACTCAGGATCTATAGTGGTATAAAGCAGATGTTGTGTCCATATTTTAAAAAAAGATCAGCAAATTCAGTATATGTTGATTCAGGGAGAACTGTGATCAGTACTTTGGAGTTATGAAGGACTTTTTTTCCCCATTGATACTCAACTGTCAGTATTTAAGAGTCAAAAAATAGGAGAAATGCAACTAAGCATAAATCCCATAGGGGGCGCTTCCTAAGTATGCACAATAATAAAATTAATAAACATTTAAAAATAATAATAATAGAAGTAAAAGAACACACAGTTAATCCCAAAAGATAATATAAAACAATAAAAAACAATAAAAAAGTATTTGGATTCCAATGATAAGGCTGCTCTCTGACAAAGGATGGTCAATCCCTGGTGTACGATAATCTGGAGAAAAGAAAACACAGAGGCGCCAACATGGCCTAGTACCATCAAGCAAAGGGATATTTTGATAGAAGAAGATGGGTACTCACAAAAGCAGCGCACCCAATGGTGCTAGTGGGGCAGACTGGAACTTTGTAGTGGTCCAGCTCACTGTAGGCAGGCAGACTGGGCACATGGATAGGAACTTAGGCACAGATAGATCACAAGTGCCTATATAGGATTCCAAAAAACAGCTACCATAGCCTAGTACAGTAAAAACTGGTAGAGAGATAATAAAAGGTCACACTTAAAATATGTACTGCACCACCAGGTGCAGTAAAGGCAAGCTGGGACCTCTCAGTCGCCCAGTAGACAACGCTCTTGGCAAACCGGATCATCACCAAACTCCCAGAAACCGACGTGAAGAATTCCCAAAAACAGCAAGTGTATCATAAAAACATATATATTTATTTAAAAACAAAGCAACGCGTTTCTCAGCCTCTCAAGGGCTGTTTTATGGATCCTCCAACAACAAAGTCACTCCCATTATTGTTTAAGCACCACCACAATAATTTAAAAAAAAAAACAATCTAAGTTGGAAATAGCTACAACTAAGTTCACACAAGCTTAAAGGTATAGGAAACCCCACACATTTCATTTGTGATTGGACAGAACATACAATTTTAAACAAATTTCAAATGTACTTTTATTATCAAATATGCTTCATTCTCTTTGTATCCTTTGTTGAAGGAACAACATTGCACTACTGGCATCTACCTGAACACATCTAGTTAGCCAATCACAAGAGACAAATGTATGCAGGCACTAATCACCAGCTAGCTCCCACTAGTGTACAATATGTGCATATTAATTTTCTTTCATGATTCAGAACATACAATTTTATAGAACTTTCCAATTTGCTTCTGTTAACAAATAAGCTTTGCCCTTTTGGTATCCTTTGTTGAAGAAGCAGCAATGCACTATGGAGACGTAGCTGAACACAACAGATGAGCCAATGAAAAGAGGCATTTATGTCATCTACCAATCAGGATCTAGCTCCTAGTAGTGCATTGCTGCTCCTGGTCATATTTCAAGAGAACAAAGCAAAAATAAATAATAGAAGTAAAGTT
The DNA here is from genome assembly GCF_027579735.1 of Bombina bombina. Lineage (NCBI taxonomy): Eukaryota > Metazoa > Chordata > Amphibia > Anura > Bombinatoridae > Bombina > Bombina bombina. The sequence continues at coordinate 99,791,665 of NC_069505.1, read as the reverse complement.
GTTTAAAACTGTAGTCTTAATATGAATCATAAAATAAATAGCCCCTTTAAGGGCTATTGTAGTTTAGTCTTAGATTGGGGGTGTTTTTATTTTGGGGTGGCTTTTTTGTTTTTTATAGGGTATTAGATTAGGTTTAATTTTTTTTGGATAATTTTGTTTATTTTTTTTATGTAATCTTAGATTTTTTTTTTAATGTAATCTTAGATTTTTTATTTAAATTAAATTGGGTTTTATTTTTTTATGTAATGTTAGGATTTTTAATTTTAATGTTGGTATTTTAATTAATTTATTAGTTTAATAGTCTTTTTATGTTATGTAATGGAGGTTAACTTAGGGAGTGTTAGGTTAGTGGGCTTAGTGATTAGATTAATACTTTGCGTTGTGGGGGATGGCGGTTTAGGAGTTAATAGTTTAAATAGGTAGATTGTGTAGTGGGGGGATGGTGAATTAGGGGTTAATAATTTAAATAGGTACTTTGCATTGTGGGGGTTGACAGTTTAAAGGTTAAAATTTTTTATTGTTAGTTACGATGTGGGGGGTGGCGGTTTAGAGGTTAATACATTTTATTGTTAGTTGCGATGTGGGGGTTGACAGTTTAGAGGTTAATACATTTTATTGTTAGTTATGATGTGGGGGGATGGCGGTTTAGGGGTTTGTAACTTTAATAGATACTTTGCGATATGGGAGGTGGCGGATTAGGGGTTAATACATTTTTAAGTTATTGCGGTGGGGGGATGGCGGTTGAGAAGTAGATATAGCGCATGCTTTAGGTGTTTTCTTTTATCATAACAGTGAGCAAAGGGTAAAATATACGTGCCGCACTTGTATGCTACTCCATATATATGTGATCAAGTGTAAGTGTAGTGTAAGGTTAGGTTATCATAGTAACCAATTCATTTTCAAGAAATCCGGCATCAGATGGAAGCATTAACACAACGCTTAATTACACCTGCACGAAAAGGCGACTGCAAGCAATCCGCAAACTATTTTAATGGAAACCTGGTACTAAAATGGAGCCGTAAATTACTTTTAGTTGCCGGCAACTTCGGTAGCTTACGGCTCCATTTTTAACCGCTCAATGGAAACGAGCACTGTATCGGCCAAGCCTTAAAACAAATGAACATGCTTTTTACCGCATTTATTTTTCAGTATCCAAACTTCACCCACCATTTGCCTTTTTTTGGTGGTGCCAATCTGGGCTTTAGTTTTCAGATAACAAGGCTAGCCACAGTCATAAAGTTAGTATAAAATGCATTTTTTTTAGCTATCTGATAATGCCAATTACGGACAGATTTGCAGCAGAGTTAGCCTTGAGAAGTCAACATGGTGCTATTCAAGTTTTGAGATTTGGGGGCATATTTATCAAGCTCCATACTGAGCTTGATGCCCCGTGAAGGCTTGCCGGAAACAGAAGTTATGAAGCAGCGGTCTAAAGACCGCTGCTCCATAACCTGTCCGTCTGCTCTGAGGCCGCGGACAGAAATCACCAGAAATCAACCCAATCAAATACGATCAGGTTTATTGACACCCCCTGCTAGGGACCGATTGGCTGCAAATCTGCAGGGGGCGGCATTACACCAGCAGTTCACAAGAACTGCTGGTGTAATGATAAATGCCGAGAGCATATGCTGTCGACATTTATCGATGTGCAGCGGGCATGATCCGCACTATCGGATCATGTCCGCTCGCACAATCATAAATATGCCCCTTAGAATTTGCTCATAGCTTCGGAGCTAAATTACATGTAAAAGGACAAAAAAGAATGAAAATATATTGTTGTAAATATAAGTTGTTTAATTAAGCATAACTTAACAATTTTTATAAAAATCTCAAGCTGTTGACTGTCTTTTTATGAAAAGATGTTGCTTATATTGAGCTAGGAAATGAGTGGCGAGCTAACTGTTACTCACAGGTGAAAAGGAGTTCATCATAGCTCTTTGCGCACTTTGGAAGTAGCGTGTGTTTTACAAATTGTAAATATACAATTTAGCTTGAGGGCAAGTGAATTCAATGCATGTCGAGAGAGCACGTTTTCAGAGCTCTGGTTAACTGTTATTCTCGACTAAAAAGTTGCACAAAACACATTAAAAATACCTTACAAAGTACAGTTACACTCATAATAACTCTAATAAAAACTATTAAAAGTAAAACTGCAACAAAAAGTTTTAAAGGTTCAAAGATGTGAGGTCTCAGGTGGTAGAAAAAAAGGCGGCAAAGGGCTTTAACAGAGATACATATGTGTTTATGTGTATATACGTATGTGTGTAAGGGTGTATTTATCCATTGAAGTCTATGGGGGAATATGTTAACGCGGTTGCAATATTCGGACTTCGGCTTTTTGCATGCGTCAGGTTAGTGCTTGTGTGAAAACATTTTACTTTCAACTTGTAATAGACGCACTACCAAATACGCGCAAAAGCCTCCTTCTAGCGGAGTTAACGTGCGAGCGGAAATGCAAAGTACCACTCCACTCGTAATCTTGCCTATTGCAGGAGATTCTCTTTACTTTACTCCTATTGACATTAAAGGGACAATGTTTTGAAATTTTTTACTCCATTAACATGCTCCCAATGACTATTCCAGCTACAGAACATTTTATGTATTGACAAATGCTTCTTTAGGTTTATTTATGCAATTTAAATAGTTGGTTTTACTTTTTGAAACATAATATAAATGTCATTGCCTAATATATAGAGAGAGATATAACATAAACAGAGTTGCTTTTCCTGCAGACACCGTCCATTTAAATGGCCATGTTCTTCAGAAAAAAGGTTGTGGTTTTGATGATTAAAAACAGCTACAGTATTTGAAATACAAAAGTAAACCTAGAGGAGCAATGATCCATACATGTGATGCTCTACAGTTGGTATAACAAATAATTGGAAACAAGTTATATAGTACAGTGTCCCTTTTAATACACTTTAAAGGGACATGAAACCCAATTTTATTTCTTTCATGATTCAGATAGAGAATACCGTTTTAAACAACTTTCTAATTTACTTCTATTATCTAATCTGTTACATTCTCTTGGTATCATTTGTTAAAGGAGCAGCAATGCACTGGTTTCTAACTGAACACATGGGTGAATCAATCACAATCAATATATATATATGCAGCCACCAATCAACAGCTAGTACCTAGGTTCTCTGCTGCTCCTGAGCTTGCCTAGATAAACCTTTCAGCAAAGGATAACAAGAGAAGGAAGCAAATTAAATAATAGAAGTAAATTGGAAAGTTGTTTGAAATTGTATTGTTTATCTGAATCATGAAAGAAAAGTTTTGGGTTTCATGTTCCTTTAATACACTTTAAATTGGACTTTGGACTATTTTATACTCTTTATAATTTCCACTTGTTCATGGGATATTTCTTTTTTTCATCTTCAGTTGTTCCAACTATTTGTCATTAAACCATTAGCAATAAAAAGAAGCCCATTGTATTAAAGCTTCTGAGTTTATTCCAGTTATAGTCACAAGACATTATTGTCTAATCAATATCTACAAATGTATTCATCAAAATCCACAGATGTCAGCCCCCTTATGTCAGTTATATTTCATAAACAGACTTCAGGTAAGATGTGTTTCACTTGCAGCCCTATTATACCAGCCCTATACCCTTGTGAGAATTGAATCTAACCTATGTCCCTTGCAGCCATTTATATGCCCTATTGTGACCTTATATCAGACACACGACACTTGCAACCCTCTTATGTCAGTCATACACCTTACTGAGGTCTTTTATCTCATACATGTCACTTGCAACCCTCTTATGTCAGTCATACACCTTACTGAGGCCTTTTATCTCATACATGTCACTTGCAACCCTCTTATGTCAGTCATACACCTTACTGAGGTCTTTTATCTCATACATGTCACTTGCAACCCTCTTAAGTCAGTCATACACCTTACTGAGGTCTTTTATCTCATACATGTCACTTGCAACCCTCTTATGTCAGTCATACACCTTACTGAGGTCTTTTATCTCATACATGTCACTTGCAACCCTCTTATGTCAGTCATACACCTTACTGAGGTCTTTTATCTCATACATGTCACTTGTAACCCTCTTATGTCAGTCATACACCTTACTGAGGTCTTTTATCTCATACATGTCACTTGTAACCCTCTTATGTCAGTCATACACCTTACTGAGGTCTTTTATCTTATACATGTCACTTGCAACCCTCTTATGTCAGTCATACACCTTACTGAGGTCTTTTATCTCATACATGTCACTTGTAACCCTCTTATGTCAGTCATACACCTTACTGAGGTCTTTTATCTTATACATGTCACTTGCAACCCTCTTATGTCAGTCATACACCTTACTGAGGTCTTTTATCTTATACATGTCACTTGTAACCCTCTTATGTCAGCCAAATGCCCTACTGAGACCTTCTATACATGGCTTTTGTAACCTTATTATTTCAGCTATGTGTCACCTAAGACTTTATATGAGATACGTGTCTCTTGCAACCTTATTATGTCCTAGTTTTCATTGCTGTTATTAACTGTGTAAATGGAGATAGTTTATACAGGTTACAACAATGGAAACCAGGTCTATTTCTGCAATGTCCTTAGTGAGTAATTGACCTAGTTTCAATAAAACTCATTCATGAAACTAATATCAATGTTGCCATTGATAAAGTTTTACCCTGCTCATGTGGTTGCTGTTACTATTTACCCTGCTTGTGGTGCTGTTACTATTTACCCTGCTCATGTGGTGCTGTTACTATTTACCCTGCTCATGTGGTGCTGTTACTATTTACCCTGCTCATGTGGTGCTGTTACTATTTACCCTGCTCATGTGGTGCTGTTACTATTTACCCTGCTTGTGGTGCTGTTACTATTTACCCTGCTACTGTGGTTGCTGTTACTATTTACCCTGCTCATGTGGTGCTGTTACTATTTACCCTGCTACTGTGGTTGCTGTTACTATTTACCCTGCTCATGTGGTGCTGTTACTATTTACCCTGCTCATGTGGTGCTGTTACTATTTACCCTGCTCATGTGGTTGCTGTTACTATTTACCCTGCTACTGTGGTTGCTGTTACTATTTACCCTGCTCATGTGGTGCTGTTACTATTTACCCTGCTACTGTGGTTGCTGTTACTATTTACCCTGCTCATGTGGTGCTGTTACTATTTACCCTGCTCATGTGGTTGCTGTTACTATTTACCCTGCTTGTGGTGCTGTTACTATTTACCCTGCTCATGTGGTGCTGTTACTATTTACCCTGCTACTGTGGTTGCTGTTACTATTTACCCTGCTCATGTGGTGCTGTTACTATTTACCCTGCTACTGTGGTTGCTGTTACTATTTACCCTGCTCATGTGGTGCTGTTACTATTTACCCTGCTACTGTGGTTGCTGTTACTATTTACCCTGCTTGTGGTGCTGTTGATATACTTCATTCTTGTTGCTGTTAAAGGGACATGAAACCCACATTTTTTCTTTCATGATTTAGAAAGAGCATGTCATTTTAAACAACTTTCTAATTAACTTATTTGATCTAATTTGCTTCATTCTCTTAATATATTTTGTTGAAAAGCATATCTAGATAGGCTCAGTAGCTGCTGATTGGTGGCTGCACATAGATGCCTTGTGTGATTGGCTCACCCACGTGCATTGCTATTTCTTCAACAAAGATTATCTAAAGAATAAAGCAAATTAGATAATTGAAGTAAATTGGAATGTTGCTTAAATTTGTATTCTCTACCTAAATAATGAAAGGAAACTTTGGCGTTTAGAGTCCCTTTAACACTCTTAATTTGGCTTATTTTAATGCTGAATTAATGCATCCTTCAGATCTAGTTTATATAGCTCCCATTGCTGCCTATACATATCACTCTGCCCATTACTGCTGATACATTCTACAGAGGAGAAGCTACAAATAGGGCAGTGTGCCTGGGGGGTCCATAGTAGTCAGCCAATCACAACCATGTATGAGATCCCTACAGCATGTTTTGGGCAGTATTACTGATTGCAAGCTCTTGTTATGAACTGGAATAAATATCTATGTATTTGTGTGAATGTAGTTTTGTAAACTTAAATATTCTTTTATCCATTGGATGGCAGTGCAATTGATTTAGATTATGGGGCCCATTTATCAAGCACCATATGGAGCTTGAGGGCCCGTGTTTCTGGCGAGTCTTCAGTCTGTGGAATGGTCTGATTCTTTAAAGAATCTTAAAAAAATTAGAAGGAAACAGATAAAGAAGCAATGGAATATAGGAATGTACAATTTTTATAAAGATAACAGTGTCATTCCAAGAGGCCTAAGATTGAAATTGTTTCCCTCTCTCAATGATTATAAACCTGAATTTAAAATCAAATGGGAAAGTGCCCTGACTGAATGCTCGCTTAAATTAATGGGATATCTAACTGAATATGAATTAGATAAATTAAATGATATTAATGAGGGCATTTCTAAACTGTGCGATGAACTTAAACAATATGAATTAAATGAAGAGTTTCAAAAGTCATATAATAAAACCAAGGGAGAAGTTGAGAAGTTTGCACGTTTTATTTCAGAGAGGAAAGAACGTAAGATTGATAGAGATCTCAATGATTATTCTTCTGATACAATCTACTCTTGGGGGCAGAACAAGACCGCTAGTCTAGATGCAGACACATCAGACAGAGAAGGTGATAGTACAGATGTAGATTTATCTGATGGCGAAACCTTACCTAGAACTATTCTGAAAAATAGAATTGTACCTCATAAAATTAATAACACCAATATCCCTTTAGGCGGAGAACCAGAAGGGGCCGCAAAAATCGGAACCAGAACCCGCAGACAAGTAAAATTCAGTCACAAATCACAACACAAAAAGAAGTAGACATTCCAGAATTGAACATAATTAATCTCTCTGATGTTACTCTCTCTAATGCACAAATATCTGTCCTAAAAAGAGGCTTATCATTCATACCCACACCAAATTTGAACAAATTTGAGGCTATAAAGGATATTCACTTATTCACTCGGAAAATTCTCCTTAAAAAATACTTCAGTAACTCTGAATCTGACACCTTTAATGCTAATGATCAAGCTGCCATTAATGATTTAATTGCTTTGTTAGATGAAGCCATTAGCTGTAATTCTGACCATGAGGACACTAGTTGGCGAACTATCTTAAAAACTAAGTCCAAATTTGTACCTCCTAATCATACGTCATATAATACACTGACCTTTCTTAATCTTGTATGTCAAGATATTTTAGACATACAGGACAATAGTGGCATTAACAATCATAATCTATCTAATGAAGAAATTAAAGCCCTGAAACAATTGAAAAATATGAAAGGTTTACAAATAAAAAGCAGTGACAAAGGCGGCAACATTGTTGTTTGGCCTGACACGATGTATAGGGAGGAAGCATTACGTCAGCTTAACAATTCATCTAATTACAAGCCACTTCTATGTAACCCTACAGAGATGTTTCTCAACAGTTATAATAAATTGATTCGTTCAGCCCTTGACAATGGTGTTATAGATCAGAAGGAATTTAAATTTCTAGAAGTAAAAGAACCAAAAACAGCTACTTTGTATTTGCTGCCCAAAATACATAAGGATGCACGTAAACCACCAGGCAGACCAATAGTGTCTGGAATAGGCTCCCTTACTGAAAAAGCCAGCAAATACATAGACGCAAGATTAAGATATATTGTTGAATCACTTCCATCGCACACCAAAGATACGATGCATTTGTTAAACAAACTTAATGAGATCAACATTGACAGCAATTCAGTACTGGTAACTTGTGACGTGGAATCGCTCTACACGAGTATAAAAACACATTGGGGATGTAGAGCGGTGTCACACTTTCTTAATCAAAATACCAGTATAAGTGAGGAGGTTAAAGAATTTTTATTGAATATGATAGAGTTTATTCTAACTCATAATTTCTTCGTATTCGATGATAAGTTCTATTTACAGACCTGTGGGACAGCGATGGGCACTGCGTGTGCCCCAACCTACGCTAATATATATCTGGGCTGGTGGGAGGAAACTGTGGTGTTTAATGACAATCTTAAACATCTCACCAAATATATCTCCCACTGGTCCAGATATATAGATGACATTCTATTTATATGGAATGGTCCTGAGAATCTCCTACATGATCTCATTACAACACTAAATGAAAACCCGTTTGGACTATATCTTACATCCAATATACAAAAGTCTAAAGTAGAGTTTTTGGATCTCACAATTGAAAAAACTGATAATTCAATTGTGACTGAAGCATATAGGAAACCCACGTCCACTAATAATATTTTACATGCAAGCAGTCATCATCATCCTGCTACTATTAGAGGACTACCGATGGGCGAATATATACGCTTAAGGAGAAATTGTAGCACCATTGAGAATTTTAAAATAGCTGCTAGAGAACTAAGACAAAGGTTACTGGAAAGAGGCTATTCAAAAAAATTGCTTGCCAGAGCATATAACAGAGCATTACTTAAAGATAGAACAGAATTACTCACCCCTAAAATTAAGGAGAAAAATACCCCCTTAAGATGTATTACCACTTATTCCGCACAAAGTGATCAAATCATCGAGATCCTGACTAAACATTGGCATGTCCTAACTAGGGATGATCTATTAAAACCCTTAATAACTGAGAAGCCACTAGTGACATACAGACGTGCTAGAAATATCAAGGATACACTGGTTACAAGCCATTATGATAGAAATGCTAAGAAATTACCTATATATGAGGGCTCCATAGCATGTGGACACTGTTCAGTATGCCAACACATGGTTAAAAAACAAAAAATAGTGGATAGATTTGGAAGAACCTGTAATATCAAACAACATATAAATTGTCAAAGTACAAATGTTATCTACTGTATATCCTGTAGCTGCAATCTATATTACATAGGAATGACAACAAGGAGTATGTGTACACGTATAACTGAACACCTAAGTAATATTAGAACAGCTCAAAGAGATGTAGACAAATCTAAACAAATTACCAGTGTCGCTAGGCATTTCTTACAATGTCATAATGGGAAACCTAATGCCCTAAAATGTTGGGGTCTAGAGAAATTGAAGCCCGGAATAAGAGGAGGCAACACTGAGGATAAATTGTTACAGTTGGAAACCAAATGGGTTTTCAATTTAAATACCGTCATGCCTCATGGTATGAATGAATACAACAATTACTGGGTATATATCTGATGAGATGTATAGCAGCAAGAGATCACTTCTTGTATGGAACGTTATAGCACTGCTTGCTGGTCCCAGTCTGTGCATAATATATGCCTGACCAGGATCCTCAAGATCTACGATATCTGGTCAATACTATGTGTGTACAGATTGGGACCCAGAAAGAAAATATATATCTAAGTAAACTTTTTCTTTTAGAACCACAATGTAAATAATCAATAATTATTAAAAGATATTTACCGTAGGATTCTAAGTCTGTGGTTTCCCAAGTATCATATTAATGCCATTAATAGCGGAATTAAAAACCAATATTGTAGCCTTAGACGTAATACCATTGCGTCACCTGTACATTACTAAGCAGACATTTGGTGATAAACTAGTGAGGATTAAGCCTAAGAACTCACTTTTCACACCAATTACTATCGCTATATATGGAGGTTATAAATTGGATCATACCCACATAAATTCCAAGAAATATTATTTTTTGTGGGAATTATTATAACCAAGTATGTAACCCAATATACTTTAGTTTGGCCAGATACTTATGTGATAATTCTTTATCATCAGAATAAAGCTTTTAATGTACAGTGGTTAGCATTATTTGGTTTAACATATGGCTAACATTAGTATTGTGGCTGTTATTAGTGCTGTAAAAACTTTATAACGGTATAGCACTATTTAAGCTTGGGTACATAATAATCGCTATACTGGAATCGTGTGAGTATAATATTGTTTAAGTTTAGGTTTTGAATGGTTTACGTTGGAAGACGATACTTACTTGTTTAATTAACATAGATATATATTGTTTGGAAATATAGCAGTTGTCATACAAGTGATCCTCTATAGAGGCTATTAGTGGAGTAACACGCATGCGCGACATACCCAATACACTTCTCAGCCATATAGTCCAATCAGGTGTGTAGGCGTCTCTCACCCAGCGTAACCATTGGATACTAAGAAGGCGTCTTCTCAAAGACTCACCCAATTGGCTAATTCTCGGTCCGAGAATGGGTTTAAAAGTCCGCTCACCCGGCAGCCTCGGGTTCACTAACTGTCAGCAAAATATAGCATTGAGAAAGGCTAGGTCATAGCCGAAACGCGTTTGCTCTAAATATTTTGTATATTGCCGGTCAGTCACTTCAGCCACCTGATGCCGACGTTTCCTGCTATCGGCCAGGAAACAGAGAAGTGACTGTTGGCTTGTTTTTAGTTTAGTTTAGTTTCATGATATTAGGTAGTGGTTTGTGTGTAACGGTAGGGGTTGTTACCCCATATCTTTTAAAAAAATAATTAAAGTATAGTTTTTTTAACTAACTTCATACCCACATAAGTAAGTATGAGTGCTATATAAACCCCTGTCTATCCTTTTTCTCCCTTTTGTTAACCAATTGTTTCCAAGGGGTAGCACCGGAATCTAATGATTCTTTTTCTTACTTAAAACCAGTGTAGTGCCAGTTTATCCCTATCCCCATAGAGTCTTCAGGCTCACCAGAAACACCAGTTATGAGGCAGCGGTCTAAAGACTGCTGCTCCATAACCTGTTCGCCTGCTCTGAGGAGGCGGACAGAGATCGCCGCAATTCGAACCGATCGAATACGATCGGGTTGATTGACACCCCCTGCTAGCGGACGATTAGCCACAAATCTGCAGGGGGCGGCTTTGCAAAAGCAGTTCACAAGAGCTGCTGGTGCAATGCTGAATGTGGAGAGCGTATTGCTCTCCGTATTGAGCGATGTCTGTTGGACATGATCCGCAATGTCAGATCATGTCCGACAGGCCTTTCATAAATAGGGGCCTATATCTCTGTGAGGTGAATGTAAAAAATAGCAATGCACATGGGTGAGCCAATCACATGAGACATCTATGTGCAGCCACCAGTCAGCAGCTACTGAGCCTATTTAGATATGTATTTTAACAAAGGATATCAAGAGAATGAAGCAAATTAGATAATAGAAGTATATTGGAAAATTGATTAAAATTGCATGCTCTTACTAAATCATGAGAGAAAAAATAGGGTTTCAGGTCCCTTTAAGGGACATTCTAGCATAACCATAACATATATTAGCAACATTTATTTTAAAACAAATTTCTATATTTTACTATATTTAAAGGGATACTAAACCCAATTTTTTTTTCTTTCATGATTCAGATAGAGAATGCAATTTTAAGCAACTTTCTAATTTACTCCTATTATCAATTTTTCTTTGTTCTCTTGGTATCTATATTTGAAAAAGCAGGAATGTAAGCATAAAGGGACACTAAACCCCAAACTTTTCTTTAGTGATTCAGATAGAGAACACAATTTTAAACAACATTGCAATTTACTTCTATTATGTAATTTGCTTCATTCTTTAGATATCCTTTGTTAAAGAAATAGCAATGCACATAGGTGAGCCAATCATGCGAGGCATCTATGTGCAGCCACCAATCAGCAGCTACAAAGCCTATCTAGATATGCTTTTCAGCAAAGGATATCTAAAGAATGCAGCAAATTAGAAAATAGAAGTAAATTAGAAAGTTGTTTAAAATTACATGCTCTTTCTAAATCATGAAAGAAAAAAAAAATTGGTTTTCATGTCCCTTTAAGAGTCGGCCCATTTTTGGTTCAGACCTCGGTAGCGCTTGCTGATTGGTGGCTAAATGTAGCCACAAATCAGCAACCAGGTGCTGTACCTAAAATGGACTGGCTCCTAACCTTACATTCCTGCTTTTTCAAATAACGATAGCAAGAGAACGAAGAAAAAATAGGAGTAAATTGGAAATTTGCATACAATTGCATTCTCTATATGAATCATAAAAGAAAAAAAATGCGGGTTTCGTTTCCCTTTAACACAAGAGGCTCAGGGGCAGATTCTAAATAGTTTGCAAGTCTAGAAGTGCTTTTGATTGCCGACACTCGCAGGAGCAGCCCTCATGGAATTCTATACAAAAAGGGGCTGTTCCTGCAAGTGGCGAGATGTCTCCCATACAAATAACGAGAGCTCTCTGCTAGGTAAAAGTTTTCAATGGAGGGCAAAGTACAGAGGGAGAAACCAGCGTGTTTGAAATGTTGAATATTAGGCTTAATACAAATTAAATTACGCAGTTTTCAGTGCTCTGTCATGCTTAGTTTTCCTTTCAGAATAGTGTTTTAAGTATTGTGGTGAAAACTCGCCACCTTTTAACTGTTGAGAATAAAATAGTGAGAACTGTAGTGCGAAAATGTTTATAGAAAGGAAGTTTGAGAGAAAATGTCGTATACACCCATGTTTAGCCCATTTTATGAAAAAACAGCAATTACACTTTGTGTTTTGTACTTTCAAGTACGAATTTCTTGCTTTTTAATTACAATTTAAGCTTTGTATAGTTAAAAATCCAATTTATTCCTGTGTAAATTTTATGTTTTTGATAAAATACAATATTTGGTGAGAATTTTTGTTACGATTTTTGGTGCACCAAATTTTCCCTACATATTTTTGTGTGAATGGTTAAATTATTTGTTTTAAATGATTTTTCATTATCCACTTTTGTATTGTATGCATCTCCTTCCCATACGAAAATGCAGTATACGCCCCATAGCAAGACATCCAATTTCAGGGTAAAAAGCGGCTTTCCATAATTCCAGCGGTGAAATAGAAGTACCGGCGAGCATTCTTATAGAATCTCACCAGCTCAGATAGCTTTTAGACTTAATAAAACCCATTAGTGAAACTAATTTAAAAAAAACCTCGCCTCCACATAGGAACTCGAATATTGCGGAATTCAGAAAGATTTGTACCTGGCCGTTGTCATCGGCTTTGAAACAACGAGACACGGCTGCAAGATACGTCACATTGGCAATAAGCTCTTTAGGAAAACTGCATGATGTCCCGAGGTGTAGATGAAAAATCAAGGCTACGCCTCCGAAACACCTCAGAATGCCCACAAGCAGTTGCTCTACACACCTCTCATTCTATCCACTGAGACTACCAGAAAAAAACAGAGATGCAAATATTTTACAGTTCTAAACATTTACAGAAAACATTTTGCAAGTGTTCTCATTTTATGTGTGCGGTGTCAAGTGTTGTGCGCCTCACATAACTATACTTGCTAATGGCAGGAGCATATAATCATTTAGTAATTCCATTTTTCATGTTGCTATAAAGAAAATATGAGTTAGTTTTATTGTCATATCCAGTTTTTAGCCCTCTGAATCATTATTTTCATTATCCCCATTTAGGTTATTAATGATTCTGTGATTTTTTTGTAAGTATGCTTTAGTCTAGTAAGAAATTCATTGTGATTAGCAAACTATTATAACATAGTGCGATTTTCCTTTACCTTGAAGTTCTGGATTTTATTCTCTTTATGGGATATTAGTATTTTTGATGTATATATTCCCAAATCATCATCATGCATTCAGTTTTTCATATTTCATGCATATGAACTAGGTCCTTTTTTACTATTTTCGTTTGGATTTGCATTATTAACTTATCAGTGTTCGCTTGGGGATTTAGAACTGTTGTGACTTATCTACAGTTTTAGATTTGTGCACTCTTTTATATTAAATCTCATTCTCATATATATATATTATACACTTCTGCCTCTGTATTATACAAAGGTATTGCAATATACTAACACAAAATGTTTTATATTACTTATGAACAAGCAGATAATGAGTTTTTTATCCAATGGTGCAACAGTATATGCTTTATTAAGAGAGAAACGTGTTTAGGATCAGCTATGACATACGGCTTCCGGGCTTGAAGGCTGAATAGGCTAAGCTGTCTGTTACCTGCTGTGTTTTTAATGGAGATTCTCTGTTTTGTACATGGACTTTTTTGGTATAAATGCTGTTTTATCTTCATTGGACTTGTTGCATAATGCCAGGAAGGAACAACCAGTAATGAAACGGTGGAAAATATAGGGGAAGTGATGTTTAAAGACCTTGAACATAATCTCACAACCACCGCCCTTAGGGGTAGATTTAATAAGCAGCGAATGCTGCTTTTTACGCTTGAAGTTTCCGGCTCGCCAGAAACATAAGTTAAAGGATTACTTTCTGTTATAATTTTTAAGCTAAACAACTAACATATTACAGTTAATAAACATTAATTAAAACCTACTGACCTATATTTTCTCCAAAACGAAGTTTCATAACGTTCTAAAAGTTATATATTTTATTCGCCGATGATGTCACGTTATCCTGCCCACTATTTTCAGCACTAGCAGGCCCATTTATCAAGCTCCGTACGGAGCTTGAAGGGCCGTGTTTCTGGCGAGTCTGAAGACTCGCCAGAAACACAACTTATGAAGCAGCGGTCTAAAGACCGCTGCTTCATAACCCTGTCCGCCTGCTCTGAGCAGGCGGACAGGAATCGCCGGAAATCAACCCGATCGAATACGATCGGGTTGATTGACAGCTCCCTGCTGGCGGCCGATTGGCCGCGAGTCAGCAGGGGGCGGCGTTGCACCAGCAGCTCTTGTGAGCTGCTGGTGCAATGTTAAATGCGGAGAGCGTTTTGCTCTCCGCATTTAGCGAGGTCTTGCGGACCTGATCCGCAGTGTCGGATCAGGTCCGCAAGCCCTTTAATAAATGGGCCCCTGAGTGTTCAAAATACTTAAACCAATAACTTTGTGTTTAAAGCGCCATTTTGAAACCTAGGTATTGTAAACTGATTGGTACAGAGCAAAGGCTACCCACAGAGTGGGTTTGGAAAACAATTAAATGTGCAGACAAGATTTCTGATATACGGTAGAGATATGTTAATGAAATGCTATTGATAAAAAGCGTATTTGGGGTAGTTAGTTAGTAACAGGCATAGAAAATATTTACTTACAGTGGCCCTTTAAGCAGTGGTTGGAATGATTGACACCCCCTGCTAGCGGCCGATTGGCCTGGAATGTGCAGGGGGTGGCATTGCACAAGCATTTCACAAGAAATGCTTGTGTAATGTTAAATGCCGACACTGTATGCTGTCGGCATTTAGCGATGTCAGGCAGACATGATTCTCTGTAGCCCGGGATTTAATAAATTGACCCATTGGCGACCTTACTAGAGTCTATGGATCTTGTTAATGTCATAATTATACTTCTAGTTCGCACTCTTTCTGCTCCAGATTAGGATATCAGTGATTGGAGCGTTTGAATGTATGTCTGCATCTCATTGGCTCACAAGCTTTATACTTATCAGGAATGGCGCAGGAACCCTACTTAGCCCCTTTGCTGGGGTTAAACACACTGTTGTGATTGGATCATACATTGGACATACACATTATACTGGTGCATATTTTTGTGCTTATGTGATATAATGCAAAATAAATAAATAACATTCAATAAATCAGAGCATGTATCCTTTGCATCAGAATGTCCCTTTAATTGAGATGATTCTTATTCACTGGAAAGCAGTCTCATTTGTAAGCAGTCTCATTCACTTGAAAACATTTTTGTGCTTATGTGATATAATGCAAAATAAATAAATAACATTCAATAAATCAGAGCATGTATCCTTTGCATCAGAATGTCCCTTTAATTGAGATGATTCTTATTCACTGGAAAGCAGTCTCATTTGTAAGCAGTCTCATTCACTTGAACACAATTTCATTGAAAAGTACCTCACTCCTGGGAAAGTAACGTTGCTAGGAAGGGGCAGTAATTAGTGTGCACGTAGGCGCTCTCATGTAGACGCATATAGGCTTTGTTTTGAAATAGTGTCCTACGAATTAAGATATTCTCGTCTGTGAGCAGGCAGCTTCATTTAAATGCATTTGTTACTGTGAGTGGGTCTCCGACTCGCTGTCAGCCTCATTGTTTCCTGTGAAGCCATTGCATTCTAATATCTCAGTGCTTCATTTAGCATGTGTGGGATTTGTTTTCTGCACAGATCGGTGCCCCCCGGTGACTTGTAATTACAGATTAATGGAATCCCGTCTGTCATAATGGCAGCTCCGTAGCTTGCAGTCACCTACAGTAGTAATGTCTCTCTTCCAACCTCTATTCTTCACAAAGCCATCTCTGCTGTCATCTTCCTAGACTCTGCAGGTACATATGGTGTATGGAGCAATATTAACCCAAGTTGTACCAGAGATACCAATGCCTGCACCTAAGATAGTTAGGTTAGCAAAAGGGATACATGTAATTTACAGTAAGGTTTATACAGCAGGTCACACACAATGATGGATTGAAGCATTTACCTATTTAAAAAGCCCAACTAAAAAAGAATCTTCAATCAAAACAGCATTCAGTATTTCTTATTAAGGGGATCACCATTTGATTACCTAAAATGATTGAGATCTTTATGTCTCCATAAAAAGCCTTCTGTCCTCAGAGACAATTTTTAAAACATTTGCAACACTCATTTTTATTCCTTGAAAAAGAGGTTTATAAAAAAAAATGTTTTATATTTGCTTAAAACAGAGCCACGGTCTCATTTTCAGCGAGTGGGACATATTATCTGGAGTCTCTACTGCAGGGCACTATGCGGTAAGCCTTCTCACACTCTGATAGGAGGTCAAAATTAAAAAGACACTTTTAATATCTACGGACACTTCAAGAAACAAAAATATTTTCATTTAGACACTGAGAATTTAATAAAATGATCTTAAAATATGTTTTGAAGGCCACAGGGCATTAAACAAAAATTAGAAGCTGTATGATACTTCAGTGTCTGATTTGTAAGCCGATTTGCAGTGAAGTGTATTTTTAAGGACATTTTTTTATTTAAATCTTCCCTATTCCTGAATCAAATGGACTTGCACCAACAAATGTGTATTAATTGTATGGATGGGATAAGTCTCTGTAGTTCATTGCTGCTCTGGATCACACTTTAACTATGTGTTTAACCCCTGTGCAATAGTTAAACACATTGGTGTTGATCCCAATCCTTCCTGAAATCTTATCTAATGATTTATCTACAAAGATCCACATAGACTTTAATGTTGAATTTTGTTGAGAATATTTAGATAAACTTCTCTATATGATAGTAAGCAATAGTACAATTATAAAATGCTTTAACACATTAGAGCATTTCATTTTTGCACTGTATGTCCATATAATTTAAGGTATCAGCAAGGTGCCAGTGTTGCTAAGTGTCTAGTATTCAACCAAACCATCTAGTATTTTTTTTACAAAGATATGACGAGTCCACGGATTTCATCCTTACTTGTGGGATATTAACCTCCTGCTAACAAGAAGTGGCAAAGAGCACCACAGCAGAGCTGTATATATATAGCCCCTCCCTTCCCCTCCACCCTCAGTCATTCTCTTTGCCTGTGTTATAGTAGGAAGAGGTAAAGTGAGGTGCTAGTTTTATTTTCTTCTATCAAGAAGTTTTTTATTTTAAATGGTAGCGGTGAGTACTAATTTCCTTAGGGGGTTATGGAAGAAGATTTCTGCCCTGAGGTTGATGATCTTAGCAGTTGTATGCCAAGCTTCCAAGCTACGGATCCCGGTCAAGGGATCCTCAGGCCGAACTGATAGATGCCTTGGCAGTGCCTTGGTTGTTCAGCCTAGCTTATGTGTTTCCACCGTTACCTCTCTTCCACGCGTGATTGCTCAAATCAAACAAGAGAAAGCTTCAGTGATCCTGATAGCGCCTGCGTGGCCACGCAGGACTTGGTTTGCGGATCTAGTGGACATGTCCTCTCTGCCACCGTGGAAACTTCCATTGAGACAGGACCTTCTCATTCAAGGTCCTTTCCAACATCCAAATCTAATTTCTCTGCAGTTGACTGCGTGGAGATTGAACGCTTGATTTTGTCGAAGCGAGGATTCTCTGATTCGATCATCAATACTTTGATACAGGCTAGAAAGCCTGTCACTAGAAAAATCTATCATAAGATATGGCGTAAATATCTTTATTGGTGTGAATCCAAGGGTTACTCATGGAGTAAAGTTAGGATTCCTAGGATTCTGTCTTTTTTCAATGAAGGATTGGAGAAAGGGTTATCAGCAAGTTCTTTAAAGGGACAAATTTCAGCTTTGTCTATTCTGTTTCACAAACGTTTGGCAAATGTGCCAGATGTTCAGTCTTTTTGTCAGGCTCTATCTAGAATTAAGCCTGTATTTAGACCCATTACTCCTCCCTGGAGTTTGAATTTAGTTCTTCGAGTTCTTCAAGGGGTTCCGTTTGAACCCATGCATTCCATAGATATTAAATTGTTATCTTGGAAAGTTCTGTTTTTAGTTGCTATTTCTTCTGCTCGAAGAGTTTCTGAGCTTTCAGCGCTACAGTGTGATTCTCCTTATCTCATTTTTCATTTTGATAAGGTGGTGTTACGTACCAAACCTGGATTCCTTCCTAAGGCCTAGATTTGGAGTTCGGCGGTAAAAGGGCTGTTAACGCTCCGCGGGTTTTTTTCTGGCCGCACCATAAATTTAACTCTGGTATCAAGAGTTCAAACAAATGCTGCGTTAGGCTCCAAAAAAGGAGCGTAGAGCATATTTACCGCAAATGCAACTCTCGATACCAGAGTTGCTTACGGACGCGGCCGGCATCAAAAACGTGCTCGTGCACGATTCTCCCATAGGAAACAATGGGGCAGTTTGAGCTGAAAAAAAACCTAACACCTGCAAAAAAGCAGCGTTCAGCTCCTAACGCAGCCCCATTGTTTCCTATGGGGAAACACTTCCTACGTCTGCACCTAACACTCTAACATGTACCCCGAGTCTAAACACCCCTAACCTTACACTTATTAACCCCTAATCTGCCGCCCCCCGCTATCGCTGACCCCTGCATTACACTTTTAACCCCTAATCTGCCGCTCCGTAAACCGCCGCCACCTACGTTATCCCTATGTACCCCTAATCTGCTGCCCTAACATCGCCGACCCCTATGTTATATTTATTAACCCCTAATCTGCCCCCCACAACGTCGCCGACACCTACCTTCAATTATTAACCCCTAATCTGCCGACCGGAGCTCACCGCTATTCTAATAAATGTATTAACCCCTAAAGCTAAGTCTAACCCTAACACTAACACCCCCCTAAGTTAAATATAATTTTTATCTAACGAAATAAATTAACTCTTATTAAATAAATGATTCCTATTTAAAGCTAAATACTTACCTGTAAAATAAATCCTAATATAGCTACAATATAAATTATAATTATATTATAGCTATTTTAGGATTAATATTTATTTTACAGGCAACTTTGTAATTATTTTAACCAGGTACAATAGCTATTAAATAGTTAAGAACTATTTAATAGTTACCTAGTTAAAATAATTACAAATTTACCTGTAAAATAAATCCTAACCTAAGATATAATTAAACCTAACACTACCCTATCAATAAAATAATTAAATAAACTACCTACAATTACCTACAATTAACCTAACACTACACTATCAATAAATTAATTAAACACAATTGCTACAAATAAATACAATTAAATAAACTATCTAAAGTACAAAAAATAAAAAAGAACTAAGTTACAGAAAATAATAAAATATTTACAAACATAAGAAAAATATTACAACAATTTTAAACTAATTACACCTACTCTAAGCCCCCTAATAAAATAACAAAGCCCCCCAAAATAAAAAATTCCCTACCCTATTCTAAAATACAAATATTACAAGCTCTTTTACCTTACCAGCCCTGAACAGGGCCCTTTGCGGGGCATGCCCCAAGAATTTCAGCTCTTTTGCCTGTAAAAAAAAACATACAATACCCCCCCCCCAACATTACAACCCACCACCCACATACCCCTAATCTAACCCAAACCCCCCTTAAATAAACCTAACACTAATCCCCTGAAGATCTTCCTACCTTGTCTTCACCATACCAGGTTCACCGATCCGTCCTGGCTCCAAGATCTTCATCCAACCCAAGCGGGGGTTGGCGATCCATAATCCGGTGCTCCAAAGTCTTCCTCCTATCCGGCAAGAAGAGGACATCCGGACCGGCAAACATCTTCTCCAAGCGGCATCTTCTATCTTCTTCCATCCGATGACGACCGGCTCCATCTTGAAGACCTCCAGCGCGGATCCATCCTCTTCTTCCGACGACTAGACGACGAATGACGGTTCCTTTAAGGGACGTCATCCAAGATGGCGTCCCTCGAATTCCGATTGGCTGATAGGATTCTATCAGCCAATCGGAATTAAGGTAGGAATTTTCTGATTGGCTGATGGAATCAGCCAATCAGAATATAGTTCAATCCGATTGGCTGATCCAATCAGCCAATCAGATTGAGCTCGCATTCTATTGGCTGATCGGAACAAAAATTAGGATTAGTTTAAAATTGTTGTAATATTTTTCTTATGTTTGTAAATATTTTATTATTTTCTGTAACTTAGTTCTTTTTTATTTTTTGTACTTTAGATAGTTTATTTAATTGTATTTATTTGTAGCAATTGTGTTTAATTAATTTATTGATAGTGTAGTGTTAGGTTAATTGTAGGTAATTGTAGGTAGTTTATTTAATTATTTTATTGATAGGGTAGTGTTAGGTTTAATTATATCTTAGGTTAGGATTTATTTTACAGGTAATTTTGTTATTATTTTAACTAGGTAACTATTAAATAGTTCTTAACTATTTAATAGCTATTGTACCTGGTTAAAATAATTACAAAGTTGCCTGTAAAATAAATATTAATCCTAAAATAGCTATAATATAATTATAATTTATATTGTAGCTATATTAGGATGTATTTTACAGGTAAGTATTTAGCTTTAAATAGGAATTATTTATTTAATAAGAGTTAATTTATTTCGTTAGATAAAAATTATATTTAACTTAGGGGGGTGTTAGTGTTAGGGTTAGACTTAGCTTTAGGGGTTAATACATTTATTAGAATAGCGGTGAGCTCCGGTCGGCAGATTAGGGGTTAATAATTGAAGGTAGGTGTCGGCGATGTTAGGGAGGGCAGATTAGGGGTTAATACTATTTATGATAGGGTTAGTGAGGCGGATTAGGGGTTAATAACTTTATTATAGTAGCGCTCAGGTCCGCTCGGCAGATTAGGGGTTAATAAGTGTAGGTAGGTGTCGGCGACGTTGAGGGGGGCAGATTAGGGGTTAATAAATATAACATAGGGGTCGGCGATGTTAGGGGTAGCAGATTAGGGGTACATAGGGATAACGTAGGTGGCGGCGATTTGCGGTCGGAAGATTAGGGGTTAATTATTTTAAGTAGCTTGCGGCGACGTTGTGGGGGGCAAGTTAGGGGTTAATAGATATAATACAGGGGTCGGCGGTGTTAGGGGCAGCAGATTAGGGGTACATAAGTATAACGTAGGTGGCGGTCGGCAGATTAGGGGTTAAAAATTTTAATCGAGTGGCGGCGATGTGGGGGGACCTCGGTTTAGGGGTACATAGGTAGTTTATGGGTGTTAGTGTACTTTAGGGTACAGTAGTTAAGAGCTTTATAAACCGGCGTTAGCCAGAAAGCTCTTAACTCCTGCTATTTTCAGGCGGCTGGAATCTTGTCGTTAGAGCTCTAACGCTCACTGCAGAAACGACTCTAAATACCGGCGTTAGGAAGATCCCATTGAAAAGATAGGCTACGCAAATGGCGTAGGGGGATCTGCGGTATGGAAAAGTCGCGGCTGAAAAGTGAGCGTTAGACCCTTTAATCACTGACTCCAAATACCAGCGGGCGCCCAAAACCAGCGTTAGGAGCCTCTAACGCTGGTTTTGACGGCTACCGCCGAACTCTAAATCTAGGCCTAAGGTTGTTTCAAATAAGAATATTAATCTGGAAATTGTTGTTCCTTCTTTGTGTCCTAACCCTTCTTCTAAGAAGGAACGTATTTTGCATAATTTGGATGTGGTCCATGCCTTAAAGTTTTACTTACAGGCAACTAAGGATTTTCGTCAATCATCTTCATTATTCATTGTTTATTCTGGAAAGCGTAGGGGTCAGAAAGCTACGGCTACCTCTCTTTCTTTTTGACTGAGAAGTATCATCCGCCTGGCATATGAGACTGCTGGGCAGCAGCCTCCTGAAAGAATTACGGCTCATTCTACTAGGGCTGTGACTTCCTCATGGGCCTTTAAAAACTATGCATCTATTGAACAGATTTGTAAGGCTGCAACTTGGTCATCCCTTCACACTTTTTCCAAATTTTACAAATTTGATACTTTTGCTTCTTCTGAGTCTATTTTTGGGAGAAAGGTTCTTCAAGCAGTGGTGCCTTCTGTTTAGGTTCCTGTCTTGTCCCTCCCTTTCATCCGTGTCCTTTTGCTTTGGTATTGGTTTCCCACAAGTAAGGATGAAATCTGTGGACACGTCATATCTTTGTAAAAGAAAAGTAAATTTATGCTTACCTGATAAATTAATTTCTTTTATGATATGACGAGTCCACGGCCCACCGTGTTCTTTTTAAGACAGTTTTTCTTTATATTTTTTGTAAACTTCAGCCACCTCTGCACCTTTTTAGCCTTTCCTTTTCTCTTCCTATACCTTCGGCCGAATGACTGAGGGTGGAGGGGAAGGGAGGGGCTATATATACAGCTCTGCTGTGGTGCTCTTTGCCACTTCCTGTTAGCAGGCGGTTAATATCCCACAAGTAAGGATGAAATCCGTGGACTCGTCATATCGTTAAAGAAATTAATTTATCAGGTAAGCATAAATTTACTTTTCTCTGAGGAAGCACATGAGCGAAACGCGTTGGATAAGTGGGAGCTTCCATATGAACTGTATGCTGGCAAAGAAATAAACGCTTGTTGTTGATTTGCACTACATTGGAATTTGGCTTTTCTTGTTCCTTGATTATAATCTAGTATTTCAGCTGGCTGTTCAGTGAAATCTATTTAAAAAAATGGTGAGTTGCAGCTAATTTTGAAATGTCTCCAATACATCTATGCCTTACAATATGACCCTGAAAAAGCAACACTTTGCATGTATTCTCGCATATATGCTCTATTTGTTACTAACAGCCAAGGGTACAAAAAATCCCTCTCTTTTTTGTTACTGGCAGTCTTGGGTAAAATCAGTGCTCTTTGTTTTTTACTGGGAGCCGTGGGGACATAAACAAACTGTTCTGTGTGATGTTGACTGTCAAATGTGGTAAGAGCGTCCATTTGTGTTTTACTGGCAGACAAGGGGATAAAAACATTGCTCAGTTGTTAAAAGTATGTGACTGGGTTAGGGGGTGGCCTAAGGTAGAGGTTTGAGGAGGGGCCATTGTGTGACTCCACCTACAACCTGTGCCCTGTCACCTATAGGTTGTCCAGTATTTTTCTGTTGGTCAGCTAATGACAGGTCATGCTACGGATAAGCATCTCACCCTGACAAAATTTAAATTATGAATTTTAAATTGAGCAACCCTTCTGAAAATATATATTTGCATTCAGGGGCGTATTAAGGCATAGGCCAACAAGGCCGGTGCCTAGGGCAGCAGATTTTTAAGGGGCAGCAGAATTTTGAGTCCCTAGGGCCACTCTACTGAACTCAGGGCCAGGTGGCTAAATTAACCAATTACTAATGACTTAAATGGCTGGCCCGGCTATTGCTATCCTATGGGAATGTATGTGGGTGCGCATGACGTGGTGACAGTGGAGGCGGAGCTCACTTGCGCAGCCTGGCCTGGACTGAGAGGGAATGCGGTATTCTTCCTGGCTCCCCCGCGTGATTGAGACTCACACAGACTACACAGTGCAGTGTGCACTACAACGTGACCACTGTGAAACAGCATATGTCTTTCTCCCTTCAATACATCTTCATTAGGCATTAAAATACTTAAACAGATTAGTCACTAAATACTTGTACATTTACTGTTTGTCTATCAGTCATACATGCAAAGAATAAGTATTTATTGCTGAATCTATACAACTATGTGACTTAAAACACAACTGAAAATATGTTGTATGCATTTAATACATTCAGAAACAATACAAGTATATACTTTATTATGATTGTATCATGTGACTTTATCCCCTAGGATACAATTCCTAAACCTATCATAACTACTGTTGTATTTTTTAAGTACTTTTAAAGGCCAGTTTGTATATTCATTACATATTTTTCCAAGCAGATATTTTGTTAAATAACTGTCAAGAAGAAGATGTTTAAGGTTAACCCCTTAATGACCGAGGACGTGCAGGGTACGTCCTCAAAAAAAAGGCAGTTAACGCCTGAGGACGTACCCTGCACGTCCTCGGTGTGGAAAGCAGCTGGAAGCGATCCTGATCGCTTCCAGCTGCTTTCCGGTTATTGCAGTGATGCCTCGATATGGAGGCATCCTGCAATAACCTTACATGGCCATCCGATGCAGAGAGAGCCACTCTGTGGCCCTCTCTGCACTGGACATCGATGGCCGGTATCGTTGGTGGGTGGGAGCCTACTTGGGAGGCGGGTGGGCGGCCATCGGTGTGCTGTTTAAGGTGGAGGGGGGCGGGATCGGGGGCGGAGCTGACGGGGGCACGCGCGGGCGCGCGCACGTGCACGGGGGGCGGCGGGCGGGCGCGTGCACGGGGCGGGAGCGGGTGGGAGCCGCTATACTACAGAAACGTTTAAATACACATGTGGGGCAAAAGGGCACTAAAATATAAATCAAATAATAAACAAAGTGATTTTGGAGTGGTGGAGGGTTGGTCTTGGGTGGGGGGAGAAGCTACACTACACTACAGAAAAAGGGATTTTTTGTAAAAAAAAAAACCAACACTTTTTTCTTAACTGGGTACTAGCAGACAGCTGCCAGTACCCAAGATGGCGCCCATTAAGGCAGAGGGGGAGGGTTAGACAGCTGTTTGGTGGGGATCAGTGAGGTTGGGGGCTAAGGGGGAATCCTACACAGCAGCATATGTAAATATGCTAAAAAACAAAACAAACTAAAAAGCCCAAATATACCTTTTATTTTAGTACTGGCAGAGTTTCTGCCAGTACTTAAGATGGCGGGGACAATTGTGGGATGGGGGAGGGAAGAGAGCTGTTTGGGAGGGATCAGGGGGTCTGATGTTTCAGGTGGGAGGCTGAGCTCTACACTAAAGCTAAAATTAACCCTGCAAGCTCTCTACAAGCTACCTAATTAACTCCTTCACTGCTGGGCATAATTCACGTGTTGTGCGCAGTGGCATTTTGCGGCCTTCTAATTACCAAAAAGCAACACCAAAGCCATATATGTCTGCTATTTCTGAACAAAGGGGATCCCAGAGAAGCATTTACAACCATTTGTGCCACAATTGCACAAGCTGTTTGTAAATAATTTCAGTGAGAAACCTAAAGTTTGTGAAAAAGGGAACATTTTTTTTTATTTGATCGCATTTGGCGGTGAAATGGTGGCATGAAATATACCAAAATGGGCCTAGATCAATACTTTGGGTTGTCTACTACACTACACTAAAGCTAAAATTAACCCTACAAGCTCCATACAAGCTCCCTAATTAACCCCTGCACTGCTGTGCATAATACACGTGTGGTGCGCAGCGGCATTTTGCGGCCTTCTAATTACCAAAAAGCAATGCCAAAGCCATATATGTCTGCTATTTCTGAACAAAGGGGATCCCAGAGAAGATTTTTCAACCATTTATGCCATAATTGCACAAGCTGTTTGTAAATAATTTCAGTGAGAAACCAAAAGTTTGTGAAAAAGTGAACTTTTTTTTGTATTTGATCGCATTTTGGCGGTGAAATGGTGGCATGAAATATACCAAAATGGGCATAGATCAATACTTTGGGATGTCTACTAAAAAAATTATATACATGTCAATTGATATTCAGGGATTCCTGAAAGATATCAGTGTCCCAATGTAACTAGCGCTAATTTTGAAAAACCGTTTTTTTTTTGAAAATAGCAAAGTGCTACTTATATTTATTGCCCTATAACTTGCAAAGAAAGCAAAGAACATGTAAACATTGGGTATTTCTA
This sequence comes from Bombina bombina, assembly GCF_027579735.1. NCBI lineage: Eukaryota > Metazoa > Chordata > Amphibia > Anura > Bombinatoridae > Bombina > Bombina bombina. The sequence continues at coordinate 99,765,718 of NC_069505.1, read as the reverse complement.
AACTCAGGACAAAATTTAGAAACTATTTAGCATGGGTGTTTTTTGGTGGTTGTAGATGTGCAACAGATTTTGGGGGTCAAAGTTAGAAAAAGTGTGTTTTTTTCCATTTTTTTCCTCATATTTTATCATTTTTTTATAGTAAATTATAAGATATGATGAAAATAATGGTATCTTTAGAAAGTCCATTTAATGACGAGAAAAACGGTATATAATATGTGGGGGTACAGTAAATGAGTAAGAGGAAAATTACAGCTAAACGCAAACACAGCAGAAATGTAAAAATAGCCTTGGTCCCAAACGGACAGAAAATGGAAAAGTGCTGTGGTCATTAAGGGGTTAAACAACTACCTACTGACAAACTATCATACAGTGAAGGATATTTTTTTCTGATATAAACACTTTAATCATCTGACTTGCAAAATAATGTCTTAATATATATATATATATATATATATATATATATATATATATATATATATATATATATATATATATATATATATATATAGCAATACCACAATGGCGAAAAATAAGCAATCATAGACCGAGCTAAATCATCACTGTGTATTTATTGTTACATCAAGGAAAACAAAGGTTCCACCACTCCACACACATCAGCTACATCCAACGCGTTTCCTGCTGCTAAACAGCACTTCGTCAGGGATACTCACAGCTGTCTGATTACACCTTTTTATCGGCTCACCACTCATTCCCAAAATTTAAAGGTATACTACCGCTTATACATTTAGCGGCATATTAGTAACCTATAGGCCATTCAATCAGGTGCATCAATATCACATTCCAATATATAAAATAACAAGCATAAATTTATATGTTACGAGTACATTGTATCTAAAAATATAGTTAGACAATTAACACATTATGGTGGGAAAACCAGCTAGTACTATACAAATAAAATAATTTTGCTGCATTAACATTTTGTATACTAATAAGCTATTTCAGAGGTCACAATATAAGGGCATATTTCCAATATAGATATGAACATGCACTCAGGACTCAGCCACAAAATAATAATTTATTAAGGTACAGTGAATAACCTCTAGTTGTAATTGCACTTAAAATAACCTACCACTTTTGTTTATAGATGGTTTTATTTATATATTAATCCTCCTAGGGAAAAACTAGAATGCTACTACCTACTGATTACATCTCAGTTACCTATGTATAGTTTTACATCTGAATTTTCATTTATGCCCAAAGGACTCCCTGTTTTTAAGGTATAGATCCAGTACACTTCTCTCCTATTTAGCGTCTGAGATCTATTGCCACCTGTATTCAGTTTGGGCACATGATCAATACCTTGAAATGAAAATAAAGTATTGATGTATTTTAATTCACTTTTATCAAAATTATCATTTCTCCTGTGCTGAGCAAAGTGTTTCGCCACTGGTGTCTTCGGCACTTCACTCTCAAGAGACAACAAATGCTCTCTCACTCTATCCTTGAGCATACGTGTCGTTCTACCAGTGTACTGAAAAAAACAAAGTTTACAAGTGATAAGGTACACTATGTATCTGGAATTACAGTTAAGGTGATGGTTCACCATGTATACATTACCTGTTACTGTAGAGTTGAAAGTATCACTCCTAACAAGGTATTTACATGATTTGCATGGTGTGCCACCACATCTATAATTCCCATTTTTCTTTTTTTAACCACATCCTATCATCCTTCTTCTCTTTGATGGAAAAATTTCGTTTAAGACTATTCTCTATAGTTTCTGCTTTCCTTGATACACATCTAATCCCTTTATCTATGACTGTCTTTAGTTTAGGATCATTTTTTAATTTTTTAATGTCTCTGCTATATATATATATATATATATATATATATATATATATGTGTGTGTGTGACCAGAGTGAATGCAAGCCCTGGTGAACATCTACTTATAAAGACATTATTTTTTTTTAATTTTTTACACCCCTGCCCCAAAAATATTATGTCTAAAAAAGGCCTTAAACTTGGGGTGGGGTGGGGGTGGGGGGGCAGCAGAATTTTGAGTGCCTAGGGCAGCACAAAACCTAAATACGCCCCTGTTTGCATTGAAGGAGTGACTTGACAAAATTACATTTTATTCTGATTTTTTTTTAATGTTTGATTATTTTAGTTTTGTTAAGATTTAAGAGTAAGAACAGTGTAATATAATAATATACTATACTGTGACACCAAAGGTTAATATACAATAACTTATTCAGACATCAGATGTTCCTATATGATCATGTATGTAAAAATATGCTTATTAAAAATAAGAATCTCCAATGTAAAATAAAATACGTACCAGAATATGTATATATATATATATTGCAGTAGATGTCTGGCAGCCATTCTTAGTACTCACTATAAAATATTTTTTAAATGGGCAGGTCTATTGAACACGAGGTTAAATTGTATTTGTCTTGTTATCCAAATGTTTAATTCACATCATATCTAGACCTTCAGTTTAGTAAAAGCATTTTTTTTCATAAGATGAGAGTCCATGAGTCCATTACTTCTGTGATTCAGCTACTGGCACTAGGAGGCTACAAAGATACCAAAAAACTGCAAAACTACTCAATCCCTCCCACCGGTCCCCTAGCCTCCTTCTGTTGGTTTGTTGATATACTCCCTATAGTGAACCACTGCTGTGGCGTACACAGCACTGGATGGGCTTTCTACTACAAGCCTCGTTTCTGTACGAGGTAAGACCAGTAGATGGGTGCAGTTCAGGTAAGTACATTTTCACATTTGCACTCACCTAGCCCACACACTATTATTAGGTACAGCAGTGACATAGAACATCATAGCCATGGGACAACTTTCTTCGATATGTTACACCACTTGCATTACTAGTCTCAAAAGACTTTATTGTAATGTTTTCTTGGGAAACAACAGTTTTTACTGTGGATGCTTATTTGATTTTTGGCAGGCTTTTATTTTTCTTTCCTGTGTATTTGCTTAAGTAAAACATTTTTTTTTTTTTTTTTTTTTCTTGGTTTGTTTCTGGTTGTGCTATATATAGTTAACTCCCGCTTTATGCACGTTACCTGATATTCCTATTTACATAGAGAAATGCATGCTGGTCTTATTGTGCTTCTGCATGTTACCGAGCCGCGACTCTGCCATCATGTCTTCACAATGTCATAATTTCTTTGGGAAAATGTTTTGATAGCTCAGATTTTAAAAATGTTCCTACACGCTGGCTTTTTAAAATAATTACTTCATCCCATTCCTAAAAATTCCTATATACATAGATATAACCCACGCTGTCCTCATTGTACATATTATTTTATCCTGCTTGTTACAGCGCTCTTCATATATCCACATTTCTTTCCTATGGCATTGAGAGTCCATGAAACATTCTAATTACTAGTGGGATATTCACTCCTGGCCAGCAGGAGGAGGAAAGAGCACCCCAGTAAGTTTCTAAGTATCACTTCCCTTACCCATAACCCCCAGTCATTCTCTTTGTCTTGATCACGGGAAGGTTCTGGGGGCTCTTGTGGCAGTGGCGAGGTCCCAGGGTATTGCTGTGGCGTCTTATCTAGACGACATTCTAGTTCAAGCGCCATCTTTTCATCTAGCAAGATCTCATACCGAGATGTTGTTGTTTATTCTACGTTCCCATGGATAGAAAGTGAATCTGGGAAAGAGTTCCCTTGTCCCAAATACAAGGGTTTGTTTCTTGGGAATAATCATAGATTCCCTGTCCATGAAGATCTTTCTGACGGACGTCAGAAAATCCAAGCTTAATATCCTTGCCTGTCTCTCTAGTCTGCTATTCATCCATCTGTGGCTCAATGCATGGAGTTGATGGTTGCCTTCATGGACATTATTCCTTTTGCTCATTTCCTTCTGAGACCTCTACAGCTATGCATGCTCAGTCAATGGAATGGGGACCACTTAGATCTCTCGCAGAAGATCAATTTGGATTCCCCAACAAGAGTCTCACTCGCATGGTGTGTTTTACAGACCATCTGTCTTGGGGCACATGCTTTCTGAGGCCTTCCTGGGTTGTGACCACGGATGCCAGCCTGTTAGGCTGGGGGCAGTTTAGGGTCTGTGGACTTCAGAGGAGTGATCTCTTCCAATAAACATCTTGGAGTTGAGAGCAATTTTTCTATGCTTTAATAGCTTGGCCTCAACTAGCTTTGTTCCAATTTATCAGATTTAATTAGGACATCACCTTGGTGGCCTACATCAATCACCAGGAGGAACTCAGAGTTCCTTGGCAATGATGGAGGTGTCTTGTATTCTCCAGTGGGCGGAGTCTCACGATTGCCATCTCTCTGCCACCCACATACCAGGGATGGACAACTGGGAGGTGGATTTTCTAAGCAGACCTTTTCATCCGGAGAGTGGGCTCTCCATCCAGAGGTTTTCACAATGATAGCTCTCAGGTGGGGGGTTCCGGAGTTGGATCTGATGGCCTCTCTTCAAAACGCCAAGCTTCCAAAGTATGGTTCAAGGTCAAGAGATCCTCAAGCCATTCTGGTAGCTGCTCTAGCGGTTCCTTGGAGCTTCAATCTAGCATACCTGTTTCCTCCATTTGCATTGCTTTCACAAGTAATTGCTTGCATCAAACAGGAGAGCGCTTCTGTGATTATAATAGCTCCTGCATGGCCTCGCAGGATCTGGTGATGATGTCATCTCTTCCACTGTGGAGGTTACCTTTCAGGAAGGACCTTCTACTTCAGGGTCCCTTTCTTCATCCAAAGCAGGTTTCTCTTAATCTGACTGCATGAAGATTGAACATCTAAGTTTGGCTAGATGTGGCTTACCTGAGAAAGACATAGATACTATGCTTCTGGCTTGTAAACCTGTAACTTGCAGAATTTACCATAAGGTATGGTAATAAATACCACATTGGTGTGATTCCAAAAGGTTTTTCTTGGAACATAGTAAGGGTTCCTCGAAAAAAAATTTTTTAGGAGGGCATGGAGATGGGTTTGTCAGTCAGTACTTTGAAGGGTCAGATTTATGCTCTGTCTATTCTTCTGCATAAACATCTGGCAGTTCTGTCTTTTGTTCAGGCCGTGGTAAGAATCAGGCCTGTGTTTATATCAGGCAACACTATTCTTGATTATAATTCATGCCTTCCAAAACACACTGTACGTGGAATTCCCAAAGGGCAATTTATAAGGGCTAAAAGAAACTGTACTAATGAGGAGAATTACATCAGGCAGGCTAATAAGATTACACAATGACTTAAAGAAAGGGGATATAATCAAACAACCTTAGATAAAGCCCGCAGGGAAGTGGATTCCATACTAAGAGAAAAACTAATGCAGTACAAGAAAAAACATCTTGACGATAAAAATAATAAACCAAAATTTATTACCACCTATATAGCTTGGAATATAATGATATATGTAAAATTATTGAGGAGAGGGATGTCAGTTTATCCCTAAGAAGGGTAAAAACAATTGGAAACTTTTTATCGCCTTCAGATCTACCTAGAGTAAATCAAACCTGCTGGCTTAAGCGTAGAAAAGGTTTCTATAAATGTCAACACAATATAAGTAAGTCTTGTGATTTTGTGAAAGAAGGGGAAAATGTTATCTCTACGCAAAATAAGTGTACCCATAGGATCACTTTTACATAAATTGTGCAACACAATGTCATTTATCTATTGACCTGTAGGGGGGTGCTCTAAGCAATATGTAGACAGAACTAAGAGACCCCTAAAGGGTCCGCTTTCTTGAGCATGTGCGTTCCATTGAGGATACTGATTCAGATACACCAATCGCTAAGCAGTTTAAAGATTACATAATTCTGATTCAACATTTATTGTCTGTACAAAGCATTGGCCACATTCCCCGGTGGAAAAGGGGAGGGAACCGTGAGAATAAACTTAATACAAGAGAGGTATTCTGGATTTTTACCTTGAACACCTCTATACCCTATGGTTTAAATTTTAGGAAGGACATTGATTTATGTGTATAGGGATTTAATTGGATATTCACTTTGTTTGCTCTATGTTTATAAACTTTTTCTATAATGAAAATATAAAGTAAGATGAATTATTTATATGAATGTGTAAAATATGTGATACTTTTCCCCTTTACTAATAGTTATTCCATGTTTAATTTAGCATAATTTGCAACAATTAAGAAGGGAACTAATAAATGTGACTATGTATCTTTAAAATTACAAAGCTGTAGCCTATTTAAGCTGAAGGCAGCTGCAGCTCCTACAGGCAGTGAACAAGTGCTTGGGAAGCACAAACCATGTCTGCTGTATGAGAAGCTCAGCTTTACCTTATTGATTTTAAACTGTCAGTCATTGCTATGCTGTCTATGGCTGTAGTCTTACATGTTTTTAAACATTTGTATTAAAGCATGGATTTTTTACTATAAGTGGCTTGTGCTTGGGACTTTCTTTTGTTACACTGTGTTTAAATCTGTTTCTCCTCCTTGGAGTCTTAACCTTGTTCTTAGAGGTTTGCAGCAGGCTCCGTTTGAGCCGATGCATTCTGTTAGTATTAAATTACTATCTTGGAAGGTTTTGTTTCTTCTTGCTATTTCTTCTGCTCGCAGAGTTTCCAAACTTTCGACTCTGCAGTGTGATTCCCCTTACCTTATATTTCCTGCTGATAAGGCGGGTCCTTCGTACTAAGCTTTCCCTTACCTTATTTTTCATGCTGATAAAGCGGTCCTTCGTACTAAGCTGGGGTTTCTCCCTAAGGTAGTGTCGGATCACAATATTAATCTGGAAATTGTTGTTCCTTCTTTTTGTCCTAACCCTTCTTCCCAGAAGGAACGTCTTTTGCATAACTTGGATGTTGTGCGTGCTCTTCAAGCAACTAAAGATTTTCGGCAGACTTCTGCCCTGTTTATTGTTTTCTCTGGTAAGCGTAGTGGTCAGACGGCCACTTCTACCACTTCTACCACTCTTTCTCTCTGGTTGAGAAGTGTTATCCGTTTAGCTTATGAGACAGCTGAACAGCAGCCTCCTGAGAGAATTACGGCTCATTCCACTAGAGCTGTTTCATCTTTATAGGCTTTAAAAAATGAAGCTTCTGTGGAGCAAATCTGTAAGGCAGCCACTTGGTCCTCTATTCATACTTTTCCCAAATTCTACAAATTTGATACTTTTGCCTCAGCTGAGGCTTCTTTTGGGAGAAAGGTTCTTCAAGCGGTGGTGCCTTCAGTTTAGGTCCACCTGTCTTGTTCTCCCTCCCTATTCATTCTGTGTCCTCTAGCTTGGGTATTGGTTCCCACTAGTAATTAGAATGTTTTGTGGACTCTCCATGCCATAGGAAAGAAAACAAAATGTATGCTTACCTGATAAATGTATTTCTTTCCGGGCATGGAGAGTCCATGACCCACCCTTATTTAAATTAAGACGGCAATTTGTTTGTCTAGTCCTCAGGCACCTATATAACTTTGTGTTATCTTCTTTTTTCCGTTTCCCTTTGGCCGAATGACTGGGGGTTTTTAGTAAGGGAAGTGATACTTAACAGCTCTGCTGGGGAACTCTTTTGGCCTCCTCCTGCTGGCCAGGAGTGCCTAGATGCAGCCCAGATCATGATGTCACCAGTGGGCTAAACTTGGCAGCCATTTCAAACTGCCCCAAAAATTTAAAAAATGTTCCTGCTGCATGATATAGAAAGTGTGCAGGAGGGATATTTGCAGCTTAATCTAATGTAAGACTGTAAGATGACTAAGGTGTAGACTGTCACTTTAAGAAGTTGCTAAAGCTTTAAAAATGTTGTCCTTAAGCTACATAGGATTTTATAAGTACTTTTTTGTTGTTTCTTTGTTAGAATCATGCAAAGTCCAGACTGCTTCAGCTATTACTTTCTGCACAAGTAGAACTAGGGCCCAGGATCTTTATATTCCTTCTTTAGAGAGTGCCCGTCACAATGGAGAATCTAAGATCTCAAAGAACACAACGTTTCAGACCTGTATGATTAAGGGCCATGTAGGTCCGAAACATTGCATTCTTTGAGGTCTTAGGTATTTCAATAAAGCTTTCACCTGTTGTATCTCTTAATTTGTTCTATTACTTTACCTTTTTGGTTCTAACTATTATTTCATGGAGCTTACTTGGAGAGGGGGACAGTCTCTTCCGTCCACATTACTGCTCATTCTACCAGATAAGTTTCAATTTCTTGAGCAATTAAAAATGGGTTTTCTGTTGACTAAATTATCAACGCAGCACCATGATCATCCTTACGTAGGGCTAGATTACGAGTTGTGCGTTAAGGTAAAAAAGCAGCATTAACAGGTCCTAACGCTGCTTTTTTATGCCCGCTGCTATTACAAGTTTTGTAGGTATAGGGGGCACCGCACACTTAGTTGGCCTTACCGCAAACCGACTTACGTAAAGTTTGTAAAGCCTTTTTTCTATGGGACTTCCATAGCGCTGGTATTACGAGTTTGTCCTGGGAGGCCAAAAAGTGAGCGGTACAGCCTATACCGACAAGATTTGTAACGCATTTTAAAGTCAGTAGTTATGAGTTTTACACTACAACGCCGTAGCATAAAACTCATAACTAAAGTGCTAAAAAGCACACTAACACCCATAACTACTTATTAACCCCTAAACCGAGCCCCTCCCGCATTGCAAATACTAAAATAAAATGTTTAAACCCCTAATCTGCCGCTCACCGGACATCGTCGCAACCTACATTATATTTATTAACCACTAATCTGCTGCCCCCAACATCGCAGACACCTACATTATATTTATTAACCCCTAATCTCCCGCCCCCAATGTCGCCGCAACCTACCTATACTTATTAACCCCTAATCTGCCGCCCCTATATTAAATGTATTAACCCCTTAATCTAAGTCTAAACCTAACCCTAACAGCCCCTAACTTAATATAATTTAAATAAAGCTAAATAAAATTAATATCATACCTAAATTATTCCTATTTAAAACTAAATACTTACCTATAAAATAAACCCTAAGCTAGCTACAATATAACTAATAGTTACATTGTAGCTAGCTTAGGGTTTATTTTTATTTTACAGGCAAGTTTGTATTTATTTTACATCGGTAGAATAGTTACTAAATAGTAACTATTTACTAACTACCTAGCTAAAATAAATACACATTTACCTGTAAAATAAAACCTAACCTAAGTTACAATAACACCTAACCTTACACTATAATTAAATTCCCTACATTAAATACAATTAAATAAATTAAATAAAATTAGTTAAATTACAAAAACAAACAAACACTAAATTACAGAAAATAAAAAACAAATTACAGATCTTTAAACTAATTACACCTAATCTAATAGCCCTATCAAAATAAAAAACCTCCCCAAAATAAAAAAAAAACCCTAGCCTAAACTAAACTATCAATAGCACTTAAAAGGGCCTTTTGCGGGGCGTTGCCCCCAAAGAAATCAGCTCTTTTTACCTGTAAAAAAAAAAAAATACAAACACCCCCCAACAGTAAAACCCACCACCCACACAACCAACCCCCCCAAATAAAGCCTAACCTAAAAAAAATCTAAGCTCCCCATTGCCCTGAAAAGGGCATTTGTATGGGCATTTCCCTTAAAAGGGCATTTAGCTCTATTGCAGCCCAAAGCCCTAAACCTAAAAAAAAAACCCACCCAATACACCGTTTTAAAAAATCCTAACACTAACCCCCGAAGATTCACTTACCGGGAGAAGTCTTCATCTAATCAGCCAATAGGATTGAGCTTGCATTCTATTGGCTGATTGAAGCAGCCAATAGAATGCGAGCTCAATCCTATTGGCTGATTGCATCAGCCAATAGGATTTTTGTACCTTAACTCCGATTAGCTGATAGAATTCTATCAGCCTATTGGAATCTAAGGGACGCCATCTTGGATGACGTCACTTAAAGAGATATTCATTCCGAAGAAGACGTCGATTTGAAGAGGATGCTCCGCGCCGGATGTCTTGAAGATGGAGCCGCTCCACGTCGGAAGGATGAAGATAGAAGATGCCGTCTGGGTGAAGAGTTCTGCCTGTCTGGAGGACCACTTCTGCCTGTCTGTAGGACCACTTCTGCCGGGTTCGTTGAGGACATCTTGCCGCTTGGATGAAGACTTCTCCCGGTAAGTGAGTCTTCAGGGGTTAGTGTTAGGATTTTTTTAAGGGTGTATTTTGTGGGTTTTATTTTTAGGTTAGGGCTTTGAGCAGCAATAGAGCTAAATGCCCTTTTAAGTGCAATGCCCATACAAATGCCCTTTTCAGGGCAATGGGGGAGCTTAGGTTTTTTTAGTAAGGCTTTTCTTTGGGGGTTGGTTGTGTGGGTGGTGGGTTTTAACTGTTGGGGGGTGTTTGTATTTTTTTTTACAGGTAAAAGAGCTGATTTCTTTGGGCAATGCCCCGCAAAAGGCCCTTTTAAGGGCTATTGATAGTTTAGTTTAGGCTAGGGTTTTTTTTTTTTTTATTTTGGGGGGGCTTTTTTACTTTTATAGGGCTCTTAGATTAGGTGTAATTAGTTTAAAGATCTTGTAATTTGTTTTTTATTTTCTGTAATTTAGTGTTTTTTTTTGTGATTTAGCTAATTTAATTTAATTTATTTAATTGTATTTAATGTAGGGAATTTATTTAATTGTAGTGTAGTGTTAGTGTAACTTAGGTTAGGTTTTATTTTACAGGTAAATTTGTATTTATTTTAGCTAGGTAGTTATTAAATAGTTAATAACTATTTAGTAACTATTTTACCTAGTTAAAATAAATACAAACTTGCCTGTAAAATAAAAATAAACCCCTAAGCTAGCTACAATGTAACTATTAGTTATATTGTAGCTAGTTTAGGGTTTATTTTACAGGTAAGTATTGATTTTAAATAGGAATAATTTAGTTTATGATAGTAATTTTATTTAGATTTATTTGAATTATATTTAAGATAGGGGGTGTTAGGGTTAGACTTAGGTTTAGGGGTTAATAAATTTAGAATAGTGACAGTGAGGTTGGGGGCGGCAGATTAGGGGTTAATAAATTTAGGTAGGTTGTGGCGACATTGGGGGAGGGAAATTACGGGTTAATAAATATAATGTAGGTGTCGGCGATGTTGGGGGCAGCAGATTAGGGGTTAATAAATATAATGTAGGTGTTGGCGATGTTCGGGGGCGGCAGATTAGGGGTTAATAAGTGTAGAGAGTAGGGGTGTTTAGACTCAGGGTTCATGTTAGGGTGTTAGATGTAAACATAAAATGTGTTTTCCCCATAGGAATCAAATGGGGGCTGCGTTACTGAGTTTTACGCTGCTTTTTGGCAGGTGTTAGACCTTTTTCCTCAGCCGGCTCTCCCCATTGATGTCTATGGGGAAATCGTGCACGATCATGTACGACCAGCTCACCGCAGACTTAAGCAGCGCTGGTATTGGAGTGCGGTATGGAGCACAATTTTGCTCTAACGCTTGCTTCTTTGCCTTTTTAACGCTGGGTTTGTAAAAACCTGTAATACCAGCGCTGCAGGTAAGTTGAGCGGTGAGAAAAAACTGCACGTTAGCACCACAACCCCTCATAGCGCAAAACTCGTAATCTATGCAATAGTTTTTATAAATTCTCCCACATTGATGTGTTTTCTTCTTCTGACGTGACTTTTGGTAGGAAAGTCCTCCAGGCAGCTGTGTCTGGAAATTATGTGCCTGCCTTCTCAAAAATGTTTGTATCCCTTCCAAAATTATTTGTGGACTCCACATCATTTGACAGTAAAGTCATAATTAGACATTTATGATTCAGACAGATCATACAATTTTAAACAACTTTGCTGAAAGTTTTATCTAGGAAAGCTCAGGAGCAGCAAAGAACCTAGGTTCTAGCTGCTGATTGGTGGCTATATATATATATATATATATATATATACGTTGTCATTGGCTCGCCCATGTGTTCAGTTTTAAACCACTAGTGCATTGCTGCTGCTTCAACATATTGATACCAAGAGAATGAAGCAAATTTGATAATAGAAGTAAACTTGGAAGTTGTTTAACATTGCATGTTCTACCTAAATCATAAAATAAACATTTGGGGTTTCATGTCCTTGTTAAAAGTGATTTGCTTCCTAACTGCACATCATTTTTACTCCCAAATTATCTTGTCCAGATTCACTAAGTGATTCCCCCTTCATAAATACCACTCCTATCACCAGGGCCGCCATCAGGGGGTGACAGGGGTGACTCCTGTCAGGGGCCCAATGGGCTAGGGGGGGCCCCATGAGGCAAGAACTAAAAAAAATAAAAAATAAAAAATTTACATTTTGGCAGCCACCAGTGGTTACTACAGCAGAGTGCTAATTGAGCATGGGAAATGTTATTACAAGGAGTAAAGTATTAGCATTTGAGAGGATTTCTGAGTGTGCACTAAACCACTATGCACAGTCGGTTAGATTTAGAGTTTGGCGGCTCCTAGAGGCTCCTAACAGCTGGTTTTGGGCTACCGCCGTATTTAGAGTCAGTCAGGAAAGGGTCTAAAACGCTCACTTTCCAGCCGCGACTTTTCCATACCGCAGATCCCCTTACGTCAATTGCGTATCCTATCTTTTCAATGGGATCTTTCTAACAGCCAGTATTTAGAGTCTTGGCTGAAGTGAGCGTTAGAAATCTAACGACAAAACTCCAGCTGCAGAAAAAAAACAGGAGTTAAGAGCTTTCTGGGCTAACGCCGGTTCATAAAGCTCTTAACTACTGTGCTCTAAAGTACACTAACACCCATAAACTACCTGTGTACCCCTAAACCGAGGCCCCCCCCACATCGCCGCCACTCTAATAAAATTTTTTAACCCCTAATCTGCCGACCGCACACTGCCGCAACCTACGTTATCTCTATGTACCCCCTAATCTGCTGCCCTAACACCGCCGACCCTATATTATATTTATTAACCCCTAATCTGCCGCCCCCAACGTCGCTCCACCTACCTACAATTATTAACCCCTAATCTGCCGACTGTACCCTCACCGCCACTATAATAAATGTATTAACCCCTAATCCACCTCACTCCCGCCTCAATAACCCTATAATAAATAGTATTAACCCCTAATCTGCCCTCCCTAACATCGCCCGACACCTAACTTCAAGTATTAACCCCTAATCTGCTGACCAGACCTCGCCGCTACTCTAATAAATGTATTAACCCCTAAAGCTAAGTCTAACCCTAAACACCCCCCTAAGTTAAATATAATTTAAATCTAACGAAATAAATTAACTCTTATTAAATAAATTATTCCTATTTAAAACTAAATACTTACCTGTAAAATAAACCCTAATATAGCTACAATATAAATTATAATTATATTGTAGCTATTTTAGGATTAATATTTATTTTACAGGCAACTTTGTATTTATTTTAACCAGGTACAATAGCTATTAAATAGTTAAGAACTATTTAATAGCTACCTAGTTAAAATAATTACAAAATTACCTGTAAAATAAATCCTAACCTAAGTTACAATTAAACCTAACATTACACTATCAATAAATAAATTAAATTAAATACCTACAAATAAATACAATTAAATTAACTAAAGTACAAAAAATAAAAAAAGCTAAGTTATTACAAAAATAAAAAAATAATTACACCTACTCTAAGCCCCCTAATAAAATAAACAAAGCCCCCCAAAATAAAAAAAATGCCCTTCCCTATTCTTAAATTAAAATAGAAAAGCTCTTTTACCTTACCAGCCCTTAAAGGGCCATTTGCGGGGCATGCCCCAAAGAATTCAGCTCTTTTGCCTGTAAAAAAAAAAAACATACAATACCCCCCCCAACATTACAACCCACCACCCACATACCCCTAATCTAACCCAAACCCCCCTTAAATAAACCTAACACTAAGCCCCTGAAGATCTTCCTACCTTGTCTTCACCATGCCAGGTATCACCGATCGCTCCAGGATCCGAAATCTTCATCCAAGCCCAAGTGGGGCTGGAGATCCATCATCCGGCTGAAGTCTTTCTATCAAGCGACGGCTGAAGAGGTCCAGAAGAGCTCCAAAGTCTTCATCCTATCCGGGCAGAAGAGTAGATCCGGACCGGCAACCATCTTCTTCCAAGCGGTGACAAGCGGCTCCATGTTGAAGACCTCCGGCGCGGATCCATCCTCATTCGGACTTAGGACGTCGCAAGAAGAGGATGGATCCGCGCCGGAGGTCTTCAACATGGAGCCGCTTGTCACCGCTTTGAAGAAGATGGTTGCCGGTCCGGATCTACTTTGGAGCCTCTTCTGGACCTCTTCAGCCGTCGCTTGATAGAAGACTTCAGCCGGATGATGGATCGCCAGCCCCCGCTTGGGCTTGGATGAAGACTTCGGAGCCTGGAGCAATCAGTGATACCTGGCATGGTGAAGACAAGGTAGGAAGATCTTCAGGGGCTTAGTGTTAGGTTTATTTAAGGGGGGTTTGGGTTAGATTAGGGGTATGTGGGTGGTGGGTTGTAATGTTGGGGGGGTATTGTATGTTTTTTTTTACAGGCAAAAGAGCTGAATTCTTTGGGGTATGCCCTGCAAAAGGCCCTTTTAAGGGCTGGTAAGGTAAAAGAGCTTTTCTATTTTAATTTTAGAATAGGGTAGGGCATTTTTTTATTTTGGGGGGCTTTGTTATTTTATTAGGGGGCTTAGAGTAGGTGTAATTAGTTTAAAATTGTTGTAATATTTTTCTAATGTTTGTAAATATTTTTTTATTTTTTGTAACTTAGCTTTTTTTATTTTTTGTACTTTAGTTAGTTTATTTAATTTTATTTATTTGTAGGTATTTTATTTAATTTATTTATTGATAGTGTAGTGTTAGGTTTAATTGTAGATAATTGTAGGTAATTTATTTAATTAATTTATTGATAGTGTAGTGTTAGGTTTAATTGTAACTTAGGTTAGGATTTATTTTACAGGTAATTTTGTAATTATTTTAACTAGGTAGCTATTAAATAGTTCTTAACTATTTAATAGCTATTGTACCTGGTTAAAATAAATACAAAGTTGCCTGTAAAATAAATATAAATCCTAAAATAGCTACAATATAATTATTATTTATATTGTAGCTACATTAGAATTTATTTTACAGGTAAGTATTTAGCTTTAAATAGGAATAATTTATTTAATAAGAGTTAATTTATTTAGTTAGATTTAAATTATATTTAACTTAGGGGGGTG
This sequence comes from Bombina bombina, assembly GCF_027579735.1. Lineage (NCBI taxonomy): Eukaryota > Metazoa > Chordata > Amphibia > Anura > Bombinatoridae > Bombina > Bombina bombina. Next base: position 99,750,637 of record NC_069505.1, on the reverse strand, counting down.
TTAGGGTTAGAGACTTAGCTTTAGGGGTTAAAAATTTTATTAGAGTAGCGGTGAGGTACGGTCGGCATATTAGGGGTTAATAATTGTAGGTAGGTGGAGGCGACGTTGTGGGGGGCAGATTAGGGGTTAATAAATATAATATAGGGGTTGGCGGTGTATGGGCAGCAGATTAGGGGTACATAGGGATAACGTAGGTTGCGGCGGTGTACGGAGCGGCAGATTAGGGGTTAATAATAATATGCAGGGGTCAGCGATAGCGGGGGGCGGCAGATTAGGGGTTAATAAATACAATATAGGGGGTCAGCGGTGTTAGGGGCAGCAGATTAGGGGTACATAAGTATAACGTAGGTGGCGGCGGTGTGCGGTCGGCAGATTAGGGGTTAAAAAAATTTAATTGAGTGGCGGCGATGTGGGGGAACCTCGGTTTAGGGGTACATAGGTAGTTTATGGGTGTTAGTGTACTTTAGAGCACAGTAGTTAAGAGCTCTATGAACCAGCGTTAGCCCAAAAAGCTCTTAACTCCTGGCTTTTTCTGCGGCTGGAGTTTTGTCGTTAGATTTCTAACGCTCACTTCAGCCACGACTCTAAATACCGGCGTTAGAAAGATCCCATTGAAAAGATAGGATACGCAATTGACGTAAGGGGATCTGCGGTATGGAAAAGTTGCGGCTGCAAAGTGAGCGTTAGACCCTTTAATGACTGACTCCAAATACCAGCGGGCGGTAAAAAACCAGCGTTAGGAGCCTCTAACGCTGGTTTTGACGGCTACCGCCAAACTCTAAATTTAGCCGTCTATATTTAAAACCATGCAGAAATGTTTCCTCCTCAATACACAAATAATATATATTACATTCCAGTTTACTGCCCCTTTATGCAAAGACTTTCCAGATACAAGGAGGCATTTTATCTAAGATTTTTACATCTGCATAACATGTTATACTCTGAGACTAAGATTGCTCAGTGTTGGAAATGAGACAGGTTAACTTAAAACTGTTCAGTTTACTCTACAGCTGACTTAATTTTGAAATGCATACCAAAAAAATGTAAATCCTGCATTTAACCAGATCTAATGGTATGAGTACCACAGCTTATGGTTCTACCAAGACTATATAGAGTACAGCATTTTCAAAATCCACAAGTACAGCTGACAGATGGAAACATTTGTACACTATATTTGAAGTGGTGCTCTTGGTTGTGGAAAATGGGGAAAATATCAAACAAACATATGTCAACCTTTTAAAAGTAATTTTCTTCATCTAGCCATCTACCCAGATCATTAATGTACAATTTTGAATTCACAGAATTATCTTTGTTTGCACATTTACAAATATAATTCTTTAAAAAGTGATCTCTTAATTTCTGCATTTTTTTATCATGCATGTCACACACTGTTGATTTAGGGGATGCAAGGTGCATAAATGTTTCCTCCTGTGAGTGTTTCTGTGGTGTCTGTGTTTATGTCTTTGTGCTTTGGTTTGTGTCTCTATGAGTGTGTATGTATTTTTTTTCTGTTGGTATCTCTTTGAGGGTGGGTGTGTATGTCTGAGCTTTTTCTATGGGTGTCTCTGTGAGGGTGGGCGTGTCTGTGTTTGACCTTGTGTATTTTCTCTGGATGCCTCTGTGAGGGTGGGTGTGGATGTCTGTGGATGTCTCTGTGATGGTGTGTGTGTGTGTGTGTATGTATGTCTGTGTTTTCTGTGGATGTCTCTGTGAGGGTGTGTCTTTTCTGTGGGTGTCTCTGTGAGGGTGTGTGTATGTCTTTGTGTGTTTTCTGTGGATGTCTCAGTGAGGGTGTGTATGTATGTCTTTATGTGTTTTCTGTGGGGTGTCTCTATGTGTGTGTGTATGTGTGTGTTTTCTGAGGCTGTCTCTGTTGGTGTTTCCTTGGGTGTATGTGCAAGTTTGAGTTTGTGTGTGTGTGTGTCCATTGTCTGTTCCTTTTTAGGACATTTTGACCTTACTACTGATTATTCACATCTTTCTACAGACTTTGAGACTAATGAGACCTTTCTGAAGTCACTGATCTACCATTTAACCTTTAAATTATTGTTTAGGCAGTTCAGGGCCCTTCCTTTCAGCCACTGCATGCTATTGTCATCATTTAGTTGGCATCTTCCTTTACAAAAAGATAATCAGAACTCCATATTTTGTTTTCTAAATCTCCTTTTTTTTTTTTTACAAAACTGTAGTTTACCTCATTACTTGTCAGGTCAATGTAAACAAGTGCTAAGTGTCTGTTTGGGTGTCTGTGTCTGAGTTTCTTTGCGTGTCTGCTAGAGTGTCTATATGTGAATCCTTATGTGTGATTGTGTTTGTTTCAGTGTATGTTACTACCTTTACAACATTTCCAAGTTTAAATAGACACTTAAAGGGACAGTATACACTCATTTTCATATAACTGCATGTAATAGACACTACTATAAAGAATAAGATGCACAGATACTGATATAAAAATCCAGTATAAAACTGTTTAAAAACTTACTTAGAAGCTGTCAGTTTGGCTCTGTTGAAAAGGTAGCTGGAAAGCCCACTGCAAGTGGCAAATAAGACACTCCCCCCCTCCCCCTTCTTTTGCATATGTAAGACCCTTTACACAACAGGAGCAAGCTGGAGAAGGTAGCTGACAGTATTCATATAAAACTTTGGGGCTTGGTTAGGAGACTGAAACTCAGAGCAATGTTATTTAAATATAAGCAAAACTATACATTTTTTTTTTTTTTAAACTTTATGGGCTATATAAATAGATCATCTACAAGACATTTATGCAAAGAAAAAATGAGTGTATAATGTCCCTTTAAGAATAAAGTGCATATACGTTTTAGTCACTTGGTCAAAAATTGCACATGTCAAAGGAGGGGGGGGGCCCTGATCAATGGTTAAGTCAGGGGCCCCAAAATTTCTAGTGGCGGCCCTGCCTATCACCCTAGGTCACCCATCTGCCACCTCAGATATCCCCAACCATTATGGAATTCTCCTCCTTTACCTTTTGCCACCGCCCTCTGATCACATGTGGAGAGATTGACATCAGCCAAGACAATGTAGCAACACAATTGTGCTACACTTGTTACTGACCATAACAAATCTTATTGATATGTAGGAGCTGATGCTGTGCATTGTGCCTAATACTACAATATGCTTCTCAGTTATGATCTAGCCCTGCAAAAAGATTAAACAAAAAGTCAAAGTCAAGCACCCATCTTTCTTCTATGCCACACCAGTTGAGGATATGCCCAGTGAGGAGCAGGTATCTAGGTATTCTCCAGTCACCAACCACGTCCTTTCATAGGGGTGCTTTGGGAATGTGATTTCTCCAACATTGCTGTGTCCGGTCCACTGCGTCATCCTTACTTGTGGGATATCTCTTCCCCAACAGGAAATGGCAAAGAGTCCCAGCAAAGCTGGCCATATAGTCCCTCCTAGGCTCCGCCCACCCCAGTCATTCTCTTTGCCGTTGCACAGGCAACATCTCCACGGAGATGGTTAAGAGTTTTTTGGTGTTTAAATGTAGTTTTTATTCTTCTATCAAGTGTTTGTTATTTTAAAATAGTGCTGGTATGTACTATTTACTCTGAAACAGAAAAGGATGAAGATTTCTGTTTGTGAGAGGAAGATGATTTTAGCAGACAGTAACTAAAATCGGTTGCTGTTTCCACATAGGACTGTTGAGATGAAGTAACTTCAGTTGGGGGAAACAGTTAGCAGACTTTTCTGCTTAAGGTATGACTAGACATATTTCTAACAAGACCATGTAATGCTGGAAAGCTGTCATTTCCCTCATGGGGACCGGTAAGCCATTTTCTTAGTCAAACAAACAGAATAAAGGGCTTAATATGGGCTAAAAAACTGGTAGACATTTTTATGGGCTAAATCGATTGCTTTATTTGGGCATTTTATTCATATTTATGCTGGACAATTCACATTTATAAACTTGGGGAAAGTTTATTAAACGGCAGGCACTATGTTAGACACCTTTTCCAGTCAGGGGGCCTTCCTAGTTGTAGACTGAGCCTCATTTTCGCGCCATTACTGCGCAGTTGTTTTTCAGAGCAGGCATGCAAATGCATGTGTGAGGATCTGAAATTTGCTGGAAAAGCTTCTAGAAGGCGTCAATTGGTATCGTATTCCCCTCTGGGCTTGGTTGGGTCTCAGCAAAGGCTATAGCTGGGACTGTATAGGGGTTAAATTTGTAAACGGCTCCGGTTCCGTTATTTTAAGGGTTAAAGCTCTGAAATTTGGTGTGCAATACTCTTAATGCTTTAAGACACTGTGGTGAAATTTTGGTAATTTTTGAACAATTCCTTCATACTTTTTCACATATTCAGTAATAAAGTGTTTTCTGTTTAAAATTTAAAGAGACAGTAACGGTTTTAGTTTTAAAACGTTTTTTGTGCTTTGTTGACAAGTTTAAGCCTGTTTAACATGTCTGTGCCTTCGGATAAGCTATGTTCTATGTGTATGAAAGCCAATGTGTCTCCCCATTTAAATTTATGTGATAATTGTGCCATAGCGTCCAAACAAAGTAAGGACAGTACTGCCACAGATAATGAAATTGCCCAAGATGATTCCTCAGATGAGGGGAGGTAAACATGATACTACATCATCTCCTACTGTGTCTACACCAGTTTTGCCCACACAGGAGGCCCCTAGTACATCTAGTGCGCCAATGCTTATTACCATGCAACAATTAACGGCTGTAATGGATAACTCCATAGCAAATATTTTATCCAAAATGCCTACTTATCAGAGAAAGCGCGATGTGCTCTGTTTTAAACACTGAAGAGCAGGAGGGCGCTGATGATAATTGTTTCTGTCATACCCTCCACACCAATCTGAAGGGGCCATGAGGGAGGTTTTGTTCAGATGGGGAAATTTAAGATTCAGGAAAAATTTCTCAACAAGCTGAACCTGATGTTGTGACATTTAAATTTAAATTAGAACATCTCCGCGCGCTGCTTAAGGAGGTGTTATCTACTCTGGATGATTGTGACAACTTGGTCATTCCAGAGAAATTATGCAAGATGGACAAGTTCCTAGAGGTTCCGGTTCCCCCCGGACGCTTTTCCTATACCCAAGCGGGTGGCGGACATAGTAAATAAGAGTGGGAAAAGCCCGGCATACCTTTTGTTCCCCCCCCTATATTTAAGAAATTATTTCCTATGGTCGACCCCAGAAAGGACTTATGGCAGACAGTCCCTAAGGTCGAGGGGGGCAGTTTCTACTCTAAACAAACGCACTACTATTCCTATCGAAGATAGTTGTGCTTTCAAAGATCCTATGGATAAAAAATTGGAGGGTTTGCTTAAAAAGATTTTTGTACAGCAAGGTTACCTTCTACAACCCATTTCGTGCATTGTTCCTGTCACTACTGCAGCGTGGTTCTGGTTCGAGGAACTAGAAAACTCGCTTAGTAGAGAGACTCCATATGAGGAGGTTATGGACCAGAGTTCACGCACTTAAGTTGGCTAACTCTTTTATTTTAGATGCCGCTTTGCAATTAGCTAGATTAGCGGCGAAAAATTCAGGGTTTGCTATCGTGGCACGCAGAGCGCTTTGGCTAAAGTCTTGGTCAGCGGATGTGTCATCCAAGGACAAAATTGCTTAACATCCCTTTCAAAGGTAAAACTCTATTTGGACCAGAATTGAAAGAGATTATTTCAGACATCACTGGGGGAAAGGGCCACGCCCCTTCCACAAGATAGGCTTTCAAGGCCAAAAAATAAGTCTTATTTTCGTTCCTTCGCAATTTCAGGAACAGGACCGGCCTCTAATTCTGCATCCTCTAAGCAAGAGGGTAATGCCTCACAACCCAAACCAGCCTGGAAACCGATGCAAGGCTGGAACAAGGGTAAGCAGGCCAAGAAGCCTGCATGCTGCTGTAACAAAACAGCATGAAGGAGTAGCCCCCGATCGGGACCGGATCTAGTGGGGGGCAGACTCTCTCTCTTTGCTCAGGCTTGGGCAAGAGATGTTTAGGATCCCTGCGCGCTAGAAATAGTTTCTTAGGGTTATCTCCTGGGAATTCAGGGAACTACCCCCAAGGGGAAGGTTCCACAATTCTCACTTATCCTCAAACCAAATAAAGAGACAGGCGTTCTTACATTGTGTTAGAAGACCTGTTAAAGATGGGAGTGATAGCACCCAGTTCCAATAAAGGAACAAGGAATGGGATTTTATTCCAATCTGTTCGTAGTTCCCAAAAAAGAGGGAACTTTCAGACCAATTTTGGATTTGAAGATCCTAAACAAATTTCTCAGGGTACCATCGTTCAAGATGGAAACCATTCGAACGATTCTACCCACTATCCAGGAAAGTCAATTATGACTACCGTGGATCTAAAGGATGCGTACCTACATATTCCTATCCACAAGAACATCATCAGTTCCTAAGGTTCGCTTTTCTGGACAAGCATTACCAGTTTGTGGCCCTCCCATTCGGGTTAGCCACTGCTCCAAGGATTTTCACAAAGGTACTAGGGTCCCCTTCTAGCGGTTCTAAGACCGAGGGGCATTGCAGTAGTACCTTACCTTGGACGACATTCTAATACAAGCGTCGTCCCTGTCAAAAACAAAGGCTCATACAGACATTGTTCTGGCCTTTCTCAGATTCACACGGATGGAAGGTGAACATAGAAAAAAGTTCTCTGTCTCCGTCGACAAGAGTTCCCTTCTTGGGAACAATAATAGATTCCTTAGAAATGAGGATTTTTCTGACAGAGGTCAGAAAAGTCAAAACTTCTAAGCACTTGTCAAGTCTTCATTCTGTTCCACGTCCTTCCATAGCACAGTGCATGGAAGTAGTAGGGTTGATGGTTGCAGCAATGGACATAGTTCCTTTTGCACAAATTCATCTAAGACCATTACAACTGTGCATGTTCAAACAGTGGAATGGGGACTATACAGACTTGTCTCCAATGATTCAAGTAGATCAGAAGACCAGAGATTCACTCCGTTGGTGGCTGACCCTGGACCATCTGTCCCAGGGAATGAGCTTCCGCAGACCAGAGTGGGTCATTGTCATGACCGACGCCAGTCTAGTGGGCTGGGGCGCGGTCTGGGAATCCCTGAAAGCTCAGGGTCTATGGTCTCAGGAAGAGTCTCTTCTCCCGATAAACATTCTGGAACTGAGAGCGATATTCAATGCTCTCAGGCTTGGCCTCAACTAGCAAAGGCCAATTCATAAGGTTCCAATCAGACAACATGACGACAGTTGCGTATATCAATCATCAGGGGGGAACAAGGGGTTCCCTGGCGATGAAAGAAGTGACCAAAATAATTCAATGGGCGGAGGATCACTCCTGCCACCTGTCTGCGATCCACATCCCAGGTGTGGAAAACTGGGAGGCGGATTTTCTGAGTCGTCTAGACATTTCCATCGGGGGGAGTGGGAACTCCATCGGAGATCTTTGCCCAAATAACTCAATTATGGGGCATTCCAGACATGGATCTGATGGCGTCTCGTCAGAACTTCAAGGTTTCCTTGCTTCGGGTCCAGATCCAGGGATCCCAAGGCGACTCTAGTAGATGCACTAGTAGCACCTTGGACCTTCAACCTAGCTTATGTATTTCCACCGTTTCCTCTCATTCCCAGGCTGGTAGCCAGTATCAATCAGGAGAGGGCCTCTGTGATCTTGATAGCTCCTGCGTGGCCACGCAGGACTTGGTATGCAGATCTGCGTGAATATGTCATCGGTCCACCATGGAAGCTACCTTTGAGACAGGACCTTCTTGTTCAAGGGTCCATTCGAACATCCAAATCTGGTCTCCCTCCAACTGACGGCTTGGAGATTGAACGCTTGATTTCTATCAAAGCGTGGGTTTTCAGTATTTCGGTGATAGATACTCTGGTTCAGGCCAGAAACCTGGTAACTAGAAAAATTTCTCCATAAAATATGGAAAAAATATATCTGTTGGTGTGAATCCAAAAGGATTCCCATGGAATAAGATAAAAATTCCTAAGATTCTCTCCTTTCTACAAGAAGGTTTGGAGGAAAGGATTATCTGCAGTTCTCTAAAGGGACAGATCTCTGCTTTATCTGTCTTATACACAAAAGGACTGGCAGCTGTGCCAGATGTTCAAGCATTTGTTCAGGCTCTGGTTAGGATCAAGCTGTTTACAGACCTTTTGACTCCTCCTGGAGTCTAAATCTAGTTCTTTCAGTTCTTCAAGGGGTCCGTTTGAAACCCCTTACATTCCATAGATATTAAGTTACTATCTTGGAAAAGTTTTGTTTTTGGTTGCAATTTCTTCTGCTAGAAGAGTTTCAGAGTTATCTGCTCTGCAGTGTTCTCCGCCCTATCTGGTGTTCCATGCAGATAAGGTGGTTTTGCGTACTAAGCCTGGTTTTCTTCCTAAAGTTGTTTCTAACAAAAATATTAACCAGGAGATAGTTGTACCTTCTTTGTGTCCGAATCCAGTTTCAAAGAAGGAACGTTTCGTTACACAATTTGGACGTAGTCGTGCTCTAAAATTTCTATTTAGAGGCTACTAAAGATTTTCAGACAACATCTTCCTTGTTTGTTGTTTATTCTGGTAAAAGGAGAGGTCAAAAAGCGAACTTCTACCTCTCTTTCCTTTTGGTTAAAAGCATCATCGATTGGGCTTTTGAGACTGCCGGACGGCAGCCTCCTGAAAGAATCACAGCTCACTCCACTAGGGCTGTGGCTTCCACATGGGCCTTCAATAACGAGGCTTCTGTTGACCAGATATGTAAAGGCAGCGACTTGGTCTTCACTGCACACTTTTGCCAAATTTTACAAATTTGATACTTTTGCTTCTTCGGAGGCTATTTTTGGGAGAAAGGTTTTGCAAGCTGTGGTGCCTTCCGTTTAGGTGACCTGATTTGCTCCCTCCCTTCATCGTTTCCTAAAGCTTTGGTATTGGTTCCCACAGTAAGGATGACGCCGTGGACCGGACACACCAATGTTGAGAGAAAACAGAATTTATGCTTACCTGATAAATTACTTTCTCCAACGGTGTGTCCGGTCCACGGCCCGCCCTGGTTTTTTTAATCAGGTCTGATTAATTATTTTCTCTAACTACAGTCACCACGGTACATATGGTTTCTCATATATATATTTCCTCCTGTCCGTCGGTCGAATGACTGGGGTGGGCGGAGCCTAGGAGGGATAATGTGACAGCTTTGCTGGGACTCTTTGCCATTTCCTGTTGGGGGAAGAGAATATCCCACAAGTAAGGATGACGCCGTGGACCGGACACACCGTTGGAGAAAGTAATTTATCAGGTAAGCATAAATTCTGTTTTTTGAAATGTGTTAACCCCTTTGCATAGGTTAAACACCATGGCTATTAGAAGAGCATTAAAGGGATACTAAACCCAGTTTCTTTTACAAGATATGACGAGTCCACGGATTTCATCCTTGTGGGATTACGCCTCCTGGTCAGCAGGAGGAGGCAAAGAGCACCACAGCAGAGCTGTATATATAGCTCCTCCCATCCCACCCACCCCAGTCATTCTCTTTGCCGGTGTTAGTGATAGGAAGAGGTAAAGTGAGGTGTTAGTTTAGATTATTCAAACAAGAAGTTTTTTATTTTAAAATTGTTCCAGTGAGTACTATTTTCCTCAGGGAGAAATCGTCAGTCTATAACTTCCCAAGAGAAGTGGAGACATTTTATTTTTCTGCCCTGATGTTGATGATCTTAGCAAACGTTATCTAAGATCCATGCTGGTTCCCACAGAGCAGTTGAAGGTAGTGTAAAGAAACATCTTCAGTTTGCGAGAACCGTGTCATGCTACAAGCAGCATTGAGGTATGTTCAGTCATTTGTTTCTGGGGAGACTTGATGCATCAGAACAGGCTGACATTATTCCCTATCTGGGGAGGGGTAATCAGTATGCACTATATGTATGAAAATGGTGTACCTGGAATTCCCTTTATAGTGATTGCTAAATATGTCTAATATCATTTAGGTATATTCAGTATGGGCTAAACGCTGGGAGATGCGGTTGCTGGCTAAGGGCTGTCATTGTCATATCATTAAACTGACCTGAGGGAGTTCAGTTTTTTTTCATGAAGTTACGCTTTGTATTTGAGCGACATGTTTGTTTTTGTGTATGTAAGAGGGGCACATGGCTTTTAATATTTTAATTGGGAATCGACATGTTTGTTTTTTACTACCCATGCGGGTCTCAGTAAGGCTAGAGTTACGCCCACGGTGGGCGGGGCCTAATTTTGCACGCTCAGCTGCGCAGTATCATCTGGATCGGATAGACAGCAAGGTCCTGGGCTCCTGTGGAGCCTAAGTTGTTTTGCCAAACGAAGACACGTAAGAGCTACTCAAGCAGAATCAGTGTGTTCTGGGGGCATGTAGACGCTGCAGCAGAGCTGTGGCGAGGTGCAGGGGCCTGAATCAATAAAAAAGTTGTTATAACTGATAAATTCAATATAAATTGATATATAACATATCTAAGCAAAATGGTGCAATATTGTTAGGCTATTTTGGGCACATAAGGACAGTTTTTATTGCTGCAAACGTTGCTTTTGAGATAACAGAAAAATTGTTGCTCTTTTATTATTTAAAGGCGCAGTACACTTTTTAGTTAAAAAATGTTGTCTATGTAATTTGACTTCAGAACTCAATATTTCAAGTAAAGAACGACTATTATTGCTAGTCTGTTTAACATGTCTGAACTTGAGGAAACTACTTGGTCTATGTGTTTAGATGCCATTGTGGAACCCCCTCTTACTTTTTGTCCCTCATGTACTGAAAGATCCTTACAATGTAAAGGACAGATTTTCTTTAAGGAAAGTGTGTCTAAGGATGCTTCTCAGTCTGATGAGAATCAGGGTATGCCGCTACTTTCTCCCATGCATCACAACCTTTAACGCCCACCAAGCGACGCCGGGTTCTTCAACAGCGTCTACTTAATTTACTCTGCAGGATATGGCTGCAGTTATGTCATCTACCCTTACAGAGGTTTTATCTAAGTTGCCAGTGTTACAGGGCAAGCGCAGCAGGACAGAAGTCAATTTGAATACTGAGACTTCTGATGCTTTATTGGCTATTTCCGATGTACCCTCACAGGGATCTGATTTGGGGGTCAGGGAACTTCTGTCTGAAGGGGAACTTTCCGATTCGGAAAAGTGTGTTACCTCAGACGGACTCGGACGTCATGTCCTTTAGATTTAAGCTTGAACACCTCCGCCTGTTGCTTCGAGAGGTTTTAGCGACTCTGGATGACTGTGACTCAATTGTGGTACCACCAGAGAAATTGTGTAAGATGGACAAATACTTAGAGGTGCCTGCTTACTCTGTTTTCCCGGTTCCTAAGAGAATCTCGGAAATTATTATGCGGGAATGGGAAAGACCAGGTATCCCGTTCTCACCTTCTCCTAATTTTAATAAAATGTATCCCATATCTGACACTGTTCGGGATTCTTGCAAACAGTCACTAAGGTGGAGGGAGCTATATCTACCCTGGCTAAGTGTACAACTATTCCTATTGAAGACAATTGTGCTTTCAAAGACCCTATGGATAAGAAATTGGAGGATCTTCTAAAAAAGTTATTTATTCATCAGGGTTTCCTTTTACAATTAACAGCCTGCATTATACTAGTTACCACTGCGGCAGCTTTCTGGTTTGACACCTTAGAAGAGTTAAGACTGAGACTCCTAAGACTGAGACTCCTTTAGAGGAAATTTTAGATAGAATTAAGGCTCTTAAGCTAGCTAATTCTTTTATTACAGATGCCGCCTTTCAGATTGCCAAATTGGCGGCTAAGAATGCTGGATTTGCAATTTTAGCGCGTAGAGCGTTATGGTTAAAATCTTGGTCTGCTGATGTGTCATCTAAGTCAAAACTTTTGGCTATTCCTTTCAAAGGAAAGACTCTATTTGGGCCTGACTTGACAGAAATAATTTCTGACATTACGGGAGGTAAAGGTCATCTTTTACCTCAGGATAGAACAGCTAAACTGAGGGGTAAACAAAACAATTTTTGTTCCTTTCAGAACTTCAAAGGAGTGCCTTCCTCTTCCTCTTCTTAAGCTAAACAGGAAGGAAATTTTGCTCAGGCCAAGTCCGTCTGGAGACCCGACCAGGCTTGGAACAAGGGTAAACAACCCAAGAAGCCCGCTGCTGCTACCAAGACAACATGAAGGGGCGGCTCCCGATCCAGGACCGAATCTAGTAGGGGGCAGACTTTCTCTCTTTGCCCAGGCTTGGGTAAGAGATGTTCAGGATCCCTGGACACTAGAAATCATGTCCCAAGTGTATCAACTGGAATTCAAAAATTCTCTCCCAAGGGGGAGGTTTCTTCTTTCACGATTGTCTGTAGACCAGATAAAGAGAGAGGCGTTCTTACGTTGTGTAAAAGACCTCTCTACCATGGGAGTAATTCGTCCCGTTCCAATACTGGAACAGGGGCAGGGGTTTTACTCAAATCTTTTTGTGGTCCCCAAAAAAGAGGGCACGTTTTGACCTATTTTAGATCTAAAAAGTCTAAACAAGTTTCTCAGAGTTCTCAGAGACTATTCGAACAATTCTGCCGTTGATCCAGGAGGGTCAATATATGACTACCGTGGACTTGAAGGATGCATATGTTCATATTCCTATCCACAAAGCTCTTCCCTTTGGGTTGGCCACAGCACCCAGGATCTTCACGAAGGTTCTAGGGTCCCTTCTGGCGGTTCTTAGGCCGCAGGGCATTGCAGTGGCACCTTATCTGGACGATATTCTGATCCAGGCGTCGTCTTACCATCTGACAAAATCTCATACAGACAGGGTTCTGTCCTTTCCGAGGACCCACGGGTGGAAGGTGAATCTAGAAAAGAGTTCACTAATTCCACAGACAAAGGTTCCCTTCTTGGGAACTCTAATAGATTCCATATCCATGAAAATTTTCTTGACGGAGGTCAGAAAGTTAAAGATTCTGAATACATGCCGAGCCCTTCAGTTCAATCCTCGGCCATCAGTGTCTCAATGCATGGAGGTAATTGGATTGATGGTGGCGGCAATGGACATCATTCCGTTTGCTCGTTTTCATCTCAGACCGCTACAACTGAGCATGCTCAGGCAGTGGAATGGAGATTATGCAAATTTGTCTCCTGAGATAGATCTGGATCAGGAGACAAGAGACTTCTTCTTTGGTAGTTGTCGCTGGATCATCTGTCCCAAGGGACGTACTTCCGCAGACCCTCATGGGTAATAGTGACAACGGACGCCAGTCTACTAGGTTGGGGTGCAGTCTGGAATTCCCTGAAGGCTCAGGGTGTGTGGACTCAGTTGGAGTCTCTACTTCCAATCAATATTCTGGAATTGAGAGAAATATTCAATGCGCTTCAGGCTTGGCCTAAGTTGGCTTCAGCCAAATTCATCCGTTTTCAGTCGGACAACATCACGACTGTGGCTTACATCAATCATCAGGGAGGAACGAGGAGTTCCTTAGCGATGACAGAAGTATCCAAGATAATTCAATGGGTGGAGGCTCACTCTTGTTATCTGTCATCAATCTACATCCCAGGAGTGGACAACTGGGAAGTGTACTTTTTAAGCAGACGTTTCATCCGGGGTTGTGGGAACTCCATCCGGAGGTCTTTGCCACTCTGAGTCTCAGATGGGGCAGACCGGAATTGGATCTGATGGCGTCTCATCAGAATGCCAAGCTCCCAAGATACGGATCCAGGTCAAGGGATCCTCAGGCCGAACTGATAGATGCCTTGGCAGTGCCTTGGTCGTTCAACCTAGCTTATGTGTTTCCACCATTTGCTCTCCTTCCCCCAGTGATTGCACGGGTCAAACAGGAGAGGGCTTCAGTAATTCTAATCGTGCCTGCGTGGCCTCGCAGGACTTGGTATGCCAATCTAGTGGACATGTCCTCTCTGCCGCCATGGAAGCTTCCATTGAGGCAGGACCTTCTCATTCAGGGACCCTTCCAAAATCCGAATCTAGTTTCTCTGCAACTGACTGCTTGGAGATTGAACGCTTGATTTTATCTAAGCGGGGGGTTCTCTGATTCAGTCATTAATACTTTGATTCAGGCACCTAAGCCTGTTACTAGAAAGATCTACCATAAGATATGGCGTAAATATCTTTATTGGTGCAAATCCAAGGGCTACTCATGGAGTAGAGTTAGGATTCCCAGGAGTCTATCTTTTCTCCAAGAAGGATTGGAAAAAGGGTTTTCAGCAAGTTCCTTAAAGGGACAAATCTCTGCGTTGTCAATTTTACCACACAAACGTTTGGCTGATGTTCCAGACGTTCAGTCTTTTTGTCAGGCTCTAACCAGAATCAAGCCTGTGTTTAAACCAATTGCTCCACCCTGGAGTTTGAATTTAGTTCTTAATGTTCTTCAAGGGGTTCCGTTTGAACCCATGCATTCCATAGATATTAAGTTGTTATCTTGGAAGGTTTTATTTTTGGTTGCTATTTCTTCTGTTCGTAGAGTTTCTGAGCTTTCAGCATTACAATGTGACTCGCCTTATCTTATCTTCCATTCTGATAAGGTGGTTTTACGTACCAAACCTGGTTTCCTTCCTAAGGTTGTTTCAAATAAGAATATTAATCAAGAAATTGTGGTTCCTTCATTATGTCCTAATCCTTCTTCTAAGAAGGAGCGTCTGTTGCATAACTTGGATGTAGTGCGTGCCCTGAAGTTTTACTTGCAGGCGACTAAGGAATTTTGTCAATCATCTTCATTGTTTGTTGTTTTTTTCTGGAAAGTGTAGGGGCCAGAAAGCTACGGCTACCTCTCTTTCTTTTTGGCTGAAGAGTATCATCCATCTGGCATATGAGACTGCTGGACAGCAGCCTCCTGAAAGATTCACGGCTCATTCTACTAGGGCTGTGGCTTCCTCATGGGCATTTAAAAACGATGCTTCTGTTGAACAGATTTGCAAGGCTGCAACTTGGTTGTCTCTTCACACTTTTTCCAAATTTTCCAAATTTGATACTTTTGCTTCTTCTTAGGCTGGTTTTGGGAGAAAGGTTCTTCAAGCAGTGGTGCCTTCCATTTAGGTTCCTGTCTTGTCCCTCCCTTTCATCCGTGTCCTATAGCTTTTGTATTGTATCCCACAAGTAAGGATGAAATCCGTGGACTCGTCATATCTTGTAAAAGAAAAGTAAATTTTTGCTTACCTGATAAATGTATTTCTTTTACGATATGACGAGTCCACGGCCCACCCTGTCATTTCTAAGACAGGTATTTATTTTTGTTAAACTTCAGTCACCTCTGCACCTTTGTCTTTTCCTTTCTCTTCCTAACTTCGGTCGAATGACTGGAGTGGGAGGGAAGGGAGGAGATATATATACAGCTCTGCTGTGGTGCTCTTTGCCACTTCCTGCTGACC
Source organism: Bombina bombina (assembly GCF_027579735.1). NCBI lineage: Eukaryota > Metazoa > Chordata > Amphibia > Anura > Bombinatoridae > Bombina > Bombina bombina. Next base: position 99,735,334 of record NC_069505.1, on the reverse strand, counting down.
AGGAGGCGTAATCCCACAAGTAAGGATGAAATCCGTGGACTGATGGACTCGTCATATCGTAAAAGAAATACATTTATCAGGTAAGCATACATTTCCTTTTTTTTCTTTCATGATTTAGATAGAGCATGCAATTTTAAGCAACTTTCTAACTTACTCCTATTATCAATTTCTATTTGTTCTCTTGCTTTTTTTATTTGACAAATCAGGAATCTAATCTAAGGAGCTGGCCTTTTTTTGGTTTAGCACCCTGGATAGTGCTTTCTGATTGATGGGTACATTTAGGCACCTATCAGCAAGTGCAACCCAGGTGCTGAACAAAAAAATAGTCCGGCTCCTAAGTTTACATTATTTCTTTTCAAATTTAGCTTTTTCTTCCTTCTCTTTATTTGAAAAGTAGAAATGTAAGCTTAGCAGCCAGCCCTCTTTAGTTCAGAACCTGGGTTGCGCTTGAAAATTGGTGGCTAAATGTAGCCACCAATCAGCAAGCACTACCCTGGGTGCTGAACCAAAAATGGTCCAGCTCCTAAGCTTACATTTCTTCTTTTTCAAATAAAGATAGCAAGAGAACGAATAAAAAATGATAGCAGGATTAAATGAGAAATTGCTTAAAATTGCATGGTCTATCTGAATCATGAAAGAAAAAACTTGGGTTTAGTATCCCTTTAAGTACTATGATCATTACATTGATTCTCTCGATATTTGTAGTCCGTGATTTTTATTTCTTGCAAGAGTTCGTTTGATGGACTTGTGTATATTTTTAATAACCCACATACAAAGTTATATTGAAAGACAGATTAGATATAAATCAAGCTATGATAAGGAATGTGTTTCTAACTGTGAGGAAATACTGCGCAGTTGAGGAACCCTCTTTTTTTTAAGATATTCTTTCATTTTAATAGATGCAGATTCAACGTCAAACCTTCTTGAGTTACAAACATGATATTTCTGGCACTCTATTCCCATATAAAGAGGAATTCCCTTTAAATAACGTGACCCTGTATAAGCCCATGGTAATTAGATGTATTTTAGCTTAAAGGGATAGAAAAGTCATTGGTGCATTTCAATTTAAAATAGAATCAGTTTTGCAATATACTTCCATTAGCAAAAATGCTTCTAATAAAAGTAATTATTGTTTTTCTGCGGCATACGCACATATCCTGTGAACGCTGTGCAACAGTATTCAAACACCATGCCTGTCCAAAAGAGCTGGCAGTGGTGTGTATTGCTTCTGTCATACAAACCACCACTGACTCTCTGCGAATTTGTGATGTTTGAATACTGGCGCACGGCCCTCACAGGATATGTGTGTATGCTGCAGACAAACGGTGGTAACTTTTACTAGAAGCATTTTTGCTGATGGAAGTATATTGCAAAAATGCTTCTATTTCAAATTTAAATTCATAAGAGTTCTATTTGAAAAGAGAGGTAGGCAGGGCAAAAAGAGCTCAAGAAAAAAAGTGTTAGCAATTCAACTGTACATATGCAAGAACTTTATCGTAAAGAAAATGTAAAAAGTATGATTTCAATAGGTCAAGGCTGTTGAAGTAGAAAAGTAAGTGAAAATCTGCCCTAGAATTTTTTTTCTAATGGATTGGAATGCTGCCGTTAAATTGTCTCAGTAAAAAGTATTGGTAAAGTAAACACAGTGCCAGCCCTTAAAGGGACAGTCTAGGCCAAAATAAACTTTCATGATTCAGCTAGAGCATGTAATTTTAAACAATTTTCCAATTTACTTTTATCACCAATTTTGCTTTGTTCTCTTGGTATTCTTAGTTGAAAGCTTAACCTAGGAGGTTCATATGATAATTTCTAAGACCTTGAAGCCCACCTCTTTCAGATTGCATTTTAACAGTTTTTCACCACTAGAGGGTGTTAGTTCACATATTTCATATAGTTAACACTGTGCTTGTGCACGTGAAGTAATCTGGGAGCAGGCACTGATTGGCTAGACAGCAAGTCTGTGAAAAGAATTGAAAAAAGGGGCAATTTGCAGAGGCTTAGATACAAGATAATCACAGAGGTTAAAAGTGTATTAATATAACTGTGTTGGTTATGCAAAACTGGGAAATGGGTAATAAAGGGATTATCTATCTTTTAACCCCTTAAGGACCAGCGACGTACCCTGTATGTCGCTGGCCTTTTTTTGGGACATGATTGTTTTATAGCGCGGTCTTGCCACCAGCGTTGAGACTGCTCTATTCCACAAAGCCTGCTGGAGGGAGGGCATTAATAGCGTGTTCTTGCTAGACTTGTGCTATTATGTCCTGAAAAAACCCTTAACGACCAGTGACATACAGGGTACATTGTGGTCATTAAGGGGTTAAAACAATAAAAATTCTGGTGTAGACTGTCCCTTTAAGAAAAACCATACTGAATGTGCAGAGTTTTGAATAGATTGCAATCAAGTCATATTTAAAATTCTATAAAATCCATGTGTGGCAGTTCTCATGACTCTTTGTGGGCTGAAATAGAACCCATAGTCTGAAAAAGGAGTAAAAGAAATATGTTTAAAATGAAAGAAAAAAAGCATTTCATGTGTACACCAGAATGTCCCTTAAGCTTAGTATTAGATTTCTGTAGTGCTGTGACGCATATCCTTAATGCTTTAATCATATTGATCTTTACCAACCACATCAACGAAGGAGAAAATTGGATTCTTTGTGGGCAGTGACACTATTTACTCAATGACTTATTGTTGATCCACATAGGCAGTGACAAGCTGCCAGTTACATTACTACCTGTCACTCTAGTAATTAACATGCCGTTCTAATTAGTGTGTTTGTATCACTCAGCAATCTAGCTGCTTATTAGGAATCTCTGTGTAATGCAGTCAATTTACTGTTAGCCCTCCCCAAATGCTTTCTAACCCTTGTAAAGTGCTAATCGACTGCCAGCAAATGATCACCTGTTTGGAAACATTAGTGACATGTAGATATTTTGCCACTGGGTTCATATATATCATGGAATTAAATAGATACTGTATAAAACCTATTGCAAATTATCGGTAGGTTATTGCTGCAAGGACAGCAGATGTAAAATAGTTTGTTTTTGGCTTAACCCCTTCTTGCCGGTAGCAAGTGTTTAACATCATAGGAATAGATGTATAGATATATATATATAGAAATTTGTATTTACAATAAGAAGTACGTTGTTTTATATGTAAAGAGCATTGGAAAGTAAAATATGATTAAATGCTGTCAGGTTAGCGCACGAGCAATAGGTGTTGGTTTTTTTTCTTCTGCACTCTCCGTTGACTTCTAAGGGGAGAAGAAATTACTGTGGTTGCGATGTATGGTTAGCGCCTGTCGGGTTTCGCTCGTGCACAAACTTTTCACTTTCAACTTCTAATCCGCGTGCTACCTAACACACGCAAAAATCCTCCATCTAGCGAAGTATACGCTGGTGCGGGAGCACTAAATATCACTAATGGAAACTAATAACAGTGCGTTTATACAATGTCACTGTCTTTAAATTGTATACAATTATTCTGAAAACATTATTTAATTACAAGGAACTCCATCAAATGCAAGGTTGTTAAACATCAGCATAAGTAATAGGCCTGGCTCAGAGGCCTTATTCCAATACAGTAGGTTTTATTGCTTGAACATTTGTACTCATCTCCTATGATATTGGTCCTTTTCTATGTCATTCCAATCCATTAATAACACTACTCTTAGCAACCCGAGATATGCAATAAAAACAAACGTTTTCCATTTTTATTATATTCAGATTGGCTAACGGCTTAACTGCTCCTTTTTTGTAAGGACCTACGTGCAAGTAAAATATTCTCTATATAAGGAAACATATTCACATGACCTTCAGTATTCAACTGGACAGTCCAGTATTTTAGCAGACTGTCCATTAAAATGTATGCAAAATTATTGGACACTTAAGTGTCCAATATTTTTAAGCCCCCTGAGTGGCCGCTACCTTTTCAATACCACTTTCACTTATTTCTTGGCTATATTTGTGAGGCAAAACTGCACAAGCACTAGCTTTTCTGTGTTGCTGGTAGCAAAGGATGGTTGGAAAATCAGTTTATTATATTACACTGAACATTTTGGTGGTGTTAAAACACTGCTTGGTATGTGTGTTACATATAGCCACTAGGGTAACAATTCTGCACTTTTTGCGCAACTAACAGTCAAGTAAGGATCAAGTCACTGGTATGTATTACCGGCATTTAAATAAGTACATTTCTTGGTTTGTATGTTACTGACAGCCAAGGGGATGCAATCACTGCTTAGTTGTAGGGTCAAGGAAAAAGCTTTAGGGAGGGGCCTTTGTATAACCCCCACCTACCACCTGTGCCAAGTCACCTACAGGTTGGCCAGTATTTTTGTGGAGGACAGCTGGCAACCCTATCTCTGAGCACTAGCAAACTGTAAATGCTAGTCCTTGTGGCGTATGTATGTATGCTCTGCAGGTTTTTTCCCAGCAAGTGTTATTTTTTTCTAATGAATGTTAATGCCTGTTATGTTAATGTCTGCAGCTTTGTTTTGCAGTTCGGCTTAGTGCACATTGTACCTGTGATTTAATTTGAAAAACTACTTAGGAGGGGGTGTTTTCCATTACACAATAGCTTTTAAGGGGGTTATAGTGTTTATTGCTTTGTCATATTCTATAATAGAGCAGTCTGATTTTTTATCTAAATCTACCTGAGAAGCTGAGTCCCCTGAACACCTTTCTGTTGCACAGTTATCCCTCAAATCTACCAGGATTACATTCAATAAATCCACTTTGGATATGCTCTGGATAATATCCTCTGCGCTGTGTAATACTTTTAATAACCCCTAGTGTCCCCTTACTATTCACTTTACCAACAATCCCAGGTAAATATTGTATGTGTAGTTCTACAGAAATATAGCCACTATACTGCACTCATAGTAATTCACGGCTAAATCATTATCAGACACTCAGTTCTTTACCAGAGAGAGAGCTTTAATTAGAATCTGCCCAAATTACAGAAAGGTTACAGAGACCGTTACATAAAGAGGTTTTCAGTCATACTCCCAAACACACAATGGGCTCTATTTAACAAGCTCCGTATGTAGCTTGATGGCCCCTGTTTCTGGCGAGTCTTCAGACTCGCCAGAAACAGCAGTTATGAAGCAGCGGTCACAAAGACCGCTGCTCCATAACCTGTCCGCCTGCTCTGAGCAGGCGGACAGACATCGCCGGAAATCAACCCGATTGAGTACGATCGGGTTGATTGACACCCCCCTGCTGGTGGCCGATTGGCAGCGAGTCTGCAGGGGGCGGCGTTGCACCAGCAGCTCTTGTGAGCTGCTGGTGAAATGCTGAATACGGCAAGTGTATTGCTCGCCATATTCAGCGATGTCTGTCGGACCTGATCCACACTGTCGGATCAGGTCCGACAGACATTGATAACTAGAGGCCAATGTATCCTATCTAACAGCTATTACAGGGTGGGTGTCTCTCTGTGTGTGTGTGTGTGTGTGCACTTACCAAAGCCCTTTCTTTCTATCTAGAATGACTGTGCGGTTGCATGTGTGTGTTTGTGTATGTGAATGCATGTGTGTGTTTGTGTATGTGAATGCATGTGTGTGTTTGTGTATGTGAATGCATGTGTGTGTTTGTGTATGTGAATGCATGTGTGTGTTTGTGTATGTGAATGCATGTATGTGTAGGTAGGGTTGCCACCCGTCCCTTAAAATACAGAACACTTATAAGTTACACATGATGCAAGGTGTGCAGGGAGGAATATGAATAGTGCTGTCCTGAAACACAATACATGTTCCTCCCTGCACACCCTGCAGCATGTGTAACTCATAAGTGTACAGGAAAACATGGCTAAGGTGGCAACCCTAGTGTAGAGTGTCAGTGTGTGTGTATACCTACCAACCTTTCATCCCAACTGCCCCCTATCCCTCTCAGTTGTCCTGCTTATATCCTGAGATCTTTCTTGGAAAAGGTGAAGTACTTTGCATGTGTAAAGACCTTGTCTCTTTGTTGTTAGTTTTATCTACCTGTGTCAATAATCACATCCTTCCATTGAATGTAGACCTTTATTACACATATACACAGACACAACTATTTATATACATTCTATATCAGTTATATGCATATTTATACCTACACTCCCCCACTTGAATAGGATTCAATTAGAATCATATTCACAATATATGCATATACCTCATAAACAGATATATATACTCACACACCCATGAACAATTCAAGTAATACTTCATGTTTTTTTTTGTTTTTTTTTGTTTTATTTAATGAGTGTGTGAATATATTGTAAGGTAAACCAAACAGGAACCTCTGGAAGCTATCCATAGTTTGTGTTAATTGCTCATCCCTTCATTTATCAGTTACCAATAATGCATCAAAACAGCAGGAAGTGGTAGAATTTTCTTACAAAGTGGAGGGGGGCATCCTTTGCCAGACATTCAAGATCATCCTGCACCACATATTAAATACATGTTTACCAACCTTATAGAGTCCTATGTTTGACTCAGGTACCACCCATCTGAGGACACACTGCACTGTACTGTTCCCACAGACATGTAAACTTCCCGGTCTGCAGAATGCATGGCCCTATCTCTGCATTATGCTCTTCCAACCATAACTGTGTATGTGAAAGTCAACATCATTTTTCACCATACACACATGAGCCTTAGCTAATGGTTTCTAGCACACAAGAACAGAGCCCATACTACAACACCATTTAGGGAAACATGGGGTTTATTCCAGACATAATTCTGGTCTGTGGCAGTAATTGTTTAAGTACAATAGTACCATGGGGGCCTCTGTTTCTCATAGGTTAGTAATCGTATGTGTAGGTACAGGACGCTCCATCTTGACTGGTATATACATCTTTATATCAACACTCTCCCTACAGATCACTTACTAAGGTACAGTTAATAATTACTGCCCATTCCCCTCATTCATTCATTTCATTTTGGAGGCCTAAATTTGGATAATCTTCTAATAAACATGTATACTATGCCACCTCTCATAGTATGACACATTATTATTGTTTACTGACCCCATCAGAGCATTCACAGACATATTATTAATCTGTAGTTAGTATGTGAATGCTCTGTCCCATCAGATCAGTTTGATTAGAGTGGTAAAATTTCACTCATCCCACATTAAACACAATTTGTAACAAGCCATTTATATCAAGTTGGGGTATCCTATATAATCCCTATTTTAGATTCATTAACCCAAACTGGATCCTCACATTTGTATCAGTATCCAGTTCCCTTTTAATATTTCTCTCTAAATTGAGCCCTTGTATTGTATCCTAGAAAAAGTACCTTATCCTAGTATATATTATATATATATATATATATATATTTAATATATATTATATTATATATATATATATATATATATATATATATATATATATATACAGGGAGTGCAGAATTATTAGGCAAGTTGTATTTTTGAGGATTAATTTTATTATTGAACAACAACCATGTTCTCAATGAACCCAAAAAACTCATTAATATCAAAGCTGAATAGTTTTGGAAGTAGTTTTTAGTTTGTTTTTAGTTATAGCTATTTTAGGGGGATATCTGTGTGTGCAGGTGACTATTACTGTGCATAATTATTAGGCAACTTAACAAAAACAAATATATACCCATTTCAATTATTTATTTTTACCAGTGAAACCAATTTAACATCTCAACATTCACAAATATACATTTCTGACATTCAAAAACAAAAACAAATCAGTGACCAATATAGCCACCTTTCTTTGCAAGGACACTCAAAAGCCTGCCATCCATGGATTCTGTCAGTGTTTTGATCTGTTCACCATCAACATTGCGTGCAGCAGCAACCACAGCCTCCCAGACACTGTTCAGAGAGGTGTACTGTTTTCCCTCCTTGTAAATCTCACATTTGATGATGGACCACAGGTTCTCAATGGGGTTCAGATCAGGTGAACAAGGAGGCCATGTCATTAGATTTTCTTCTTTTATACCCTTTCTTGCCAGCCACGCTGTGGAGTACTTGGACGCGTGTGATGGAGCATTGTCCTGCATGAAAATCATGTTTTTCTTGAAGGATGCAGACTTCTTCCTGTACCACTGCTTGAAGAAGGTGTCTTCCAGAAACTGGCAGTAGGACTGGGAGTTGAGCTTGACTCCATCCTCAACCCGAAAAGGCCCCACAAGCTCATCTTTGATGATACCAGCCCAAACCAGTACTCCACCTCCACCTTGCTGGCGTCTGAGTCGGACTAGAGCTCTCTGCCCTTTACCAATCCAGCCACGGGCCCATCCATCTGGCCCATCAAGACTCACTCTCATTTCATCAGTCCATAAAACCTTAGAAAAATCAGTCTTGAGATATTTCTTGGCCCAGTCTTGACGTTTCAGCTTGTGTGTCTTGTTCAGTGGTGGTCGTCTTTCAGCCTTTCTTACCTTGGCCATGTCTCTGAGTATTGCACACCTTGTGCTTTTGGGCACTCCAGTGATGTCGCAGCTCTGAAATATGGCCAAACTGGTGGCAAGTGGCATCTTGGCAGCTGCACGTTTGACTTTTCTCATTTCATGGGCAGTTATTTTGCGCCTTGGTTTTTCCACACGCTTCTTGCGACCCTGTCGACTATTTTGAATGAAACGCTTGATTGTTCGATGATCACGCTTCAGAAGCTTTGCAATTTTAAGAGTGCTGCATTCCTCTGCAAGATATCTCACTATTATTGACTTTTCTGAGCCTGTCAAGTCCTTCTTTTGACCCATTTTGCCAAAGGAAAGGAAGTTGCCTAATAATTATGCACACCTGATATAGGGTGTTGATGTCATTAGACCACCCCTTCTCATTACAGAGATGCACATCACCTAATATGCTTAATTGGTAGTAGGCTTTCGAGCCTATACAGCTTGGAGTAAGACAACATGCATAAAGAGGATGATGTGGTCAAAATACTCATTTGCCTAATAATTCTGCACTCCCTGTATATATATTTATTTAACATTAACAAAGCACAATTATCATGCATTACATACAGTCACATTATCTGTGGGCAGCTCTCCAGGCTACAACTTTGAAGAGAAAAGAAAACCCAAAGAAACATTATTTGCTTTTCTGAAGAAGTCAGATTGCAAAAAGGGAAAACAGTTCATTTTGATTGTATGTGTTTCTTGTTCCTCTCCGTCAGAAGTGAAAATTTAATCTGTTGCATTGTTTATTCTGGTTTTTGGATTCCAGGTGGTTTGAGACTTCCTCTTGCATAACACTAAATAAAAGAACAAATGGTCATAAGTTTCTGTATGTTTATAACAAGTTGTGCTTTACCTCTAAACCCCTATTATCTCTGTACATATGCTAATAACACCCTTTAGATCTGTACATATGCTAATAACATTCCTCTAACTTAAAGGGACACTGAACCCAATTTTTTTCTTTCATGATTCAGATAGAACATGCAATTTTAAGCAACTTTCTAATTTACTTCTATTATTAATTTTTCTTCGTTCTTGGTATCTTTATTTGAAAAAGAAGGCATCTAAGCTAAAGAGCCAGCAAATTTTAGAACCATGGACAGCACTTGTTTATTGGTGCTGTCCAATCAGCAAGGACAACCCAGGTTGTTCATAAAAAATGTGCCGGCATCTAAACTTACATTCTTGCTTTTCAAATAAACATACCAAGAGAATGAAGACAATTTTATAATAGGAGTTAATTAGAAAGTTGCTTAAAATTGCATGCTCTTTCTGAATCACGAAAGAAAAAATTTGGGTTCAGTGTCCCTTTAACTGATCATCTAGAAAGTTAAAGGGACACAAAGCCCTTTTAGGATATGCACCGATCTCAACATGTTTCATGGCACATATATGATATATTATTAACTTTTATACTAAAATACTAACGAGGTAAAGCACAAAATAAAAAAATAAAAAATAATAAGCATAAAAATGAGACTGTCTGATGGCAGTTAGATTCCAGTCCTCATAACTTTGTGGCTATTAATGTTCCTCCTGCAAGACAAAAACTGGACACACATTTATGTCCCCCCAGGCACATTTCCATTGACCTAAAACAGGATTCAAAGGGTGTGCCTTAACATAAGCCCACAACAAACTCATATTTAAATAATATATTTTACACTTTTTAGACAGAAACAGTTTAAAAAATATATATTTATTTTAAAAATAAAATAAAAAAATCTAAACTACGATCCCCACTAGCCTCTAATTATATCAAAAAAACTGGTGATCTGTTACTCCCACTATCTTAAAGTAAATTTACATTTATTAACAGTTTAAAGGTTTTATGAAGGATATTGTATTGTATAAAGGTGTGCTTATTGTAAAAAACGCTGAGGTGCCTTCTCCATCTCATTTATGTGACTTATGTTTAGAATTATTAACACAATCAGACCAACCTAATGCTGTTTCCTTAAATATTAACGCACCTTGTGTTTGCTCATTACAGGAGAATACTGACATAGTTTAACATAAAAATGTTTTATTGGGGTTGTGGATTTACTTTCTCAGTGAAAAAAATATGTTTTTTAAATTATTCACTTTATGTTAGTACTTGTGGATTCCACATCTTGGATATTAGTTACCATGAGTAATGCATTGTGGACTCTCACCACATTTATGAAAGGAAACATAATTTATGCTTACCTGATAAATTAATTTCTCTCATGGTGGTGAGAGTCCACAAGACCTCAGCCTTGTGTTGTTTGGGGGTTAGTTCAAACACATCTTTTTTTCCCTGCTCCTTTTATGGACCTTATTCCTTTTTCTTACCTCACTTTGCTTGGCAATACGTTAGACTAAGGTATGTGTGAGGTGGGAGAGATTTTATTGGGCTCTTGGGGTTTGGGAATCTTTGCTTCCTCTTTGTGGTAGAGAAGAGTAATTCCCAGGAGTAATGGATCGGTGTCTGTCAGCACCATGAAAGAAATACATTTATCAGGTGAGCATAAATGATGTTTTTGCATTAATTTTTAATTTAATATTAATATTTTAAAAAACAATAGTTGTCACAAGATTAAAAGTTACAATATAGTGATTGACAAAATGTGCTTAGTATGCCCATCATGCCAGCATACAAATGGCATTCAGATGGTTTAGCAGTGGTGCGGATGGAAACGGATTGCAATAGGTTCGAATGGAACTCTTGATTGTGGCATCACATTGTAAAGCTCGGTTACTAAGATACTTACACTAATATTGACAATCACTACAGTGCGCGTGTGAATCAAACATTAAAGAAAGATATATCACTACATGCCATTTGTAAATGTTGGGGTTCTGATGTGATTTTTCCTGCAGATTTGTTTAGTTGTACAGGACATCATGTATTTAACACATATACATATGTATATGAATGTCTACAAATGTAAATATGTGCCCTGTCCACAGTATGCAGCCTATATAATGGGGATTAATGGAGCTTCAATTAATTAATTAATGCCTTTTATGTTAATAGACCTCTACAATGTCTCCTGTGGCCATTTCAGAGTATTTTGCACATTTGAAAGAAAATAGTTTATTTCCAAATAGTCTTGGAATTGTTGCAAAGATGTACAGAATGCCATTTCGAGGATTTATCAAGTGTCTTGAGATATTGAATTTAAAAGTTTAAAAACTGGCCTCGAAAAGGTGTTAAGTGTATTGTAAGTTTATTGTGATCAGCGAGAACTTTTCGGCCTAATTATAAAAATAAAATAAGGCTTTTAGAGAGGATCCGACAATATGATCTTGGTTGCGGGAAAGACCAGAAAACATGCTATTACGATCGTGTAGAATTGATAGATTGTGAATGACCTCTCTGTGTCGATAAAGTTTGACACCCGCATCACAAGAGAATTTTATTGAAAGAAAAGCTTTAAGCCTCTTGTATATAAAGTTTCTTGCTTCACAAGGTCAGGGAGTTATAAAAAAGCTATAAACATATTATAAAAAAATATAAAGTTTATAACTAGCACCTTCTCAGACATTATTAGTCATCAGTCTCTTCACCAAAAGGTCATGTATCAGCTAAACATGTTCGTTAACAAAGCAATAATAACACAAATACACTTCATCCTGTTTGAGCACGTAACAAGAGTATATAAAAATATATTCTATAAATCCTTTTGAATTAGTATCTACAAGTACCGCTTTAAAAGTAAGTGTACATTTTAATAATTGATATGTGTGCTTTGAAAAGATGAACAGAGATATTTAAAGCATATTATACTCAAAATGTAATTCTCTATAAAGTGTATAATTATGTAAAATTTTAAAAAATATTTTTTTTATACGTATCTATTATTTATTTTGCCTGATTTTGCTGTAAAATACCTGAAACTTGTGCCTGTTCCCACTTCACCCATGAAGCTGAACTGCCTCAGTCATACTTAAAGGGATATATATATATATATATATATATATATATATATATATATATATATATAATATATGTATATATAGATGATATCTATCATCTTTTGCTGGGTTTTAACAGTACTGAATGTGTAAAGTGTGAACCAGCTCCTTCGCTGCGCCTACATTATTGAACTCACAAGCCCATTCAGGAATTCAATAACATAGGCGCAAGCACTTGTAAACTTCATAAGAGGGCAATCTTGTATGAACATCTTCTATGCAGATTGCATGTTGCAGGGGACAGGTTCACGTGTCACTGATTCAGTACTATTAAAATCAGTATAAGAAGAAACCATAAGCGCATTAACAAACATTACAAATATTGTTTTTTATACTATTTATTATTAAAAGGGACGATATAGTGATTGATCAATCATATAGTATGCCCATTTTGCTAACATACAAATGGCATTCAGATGGTTTAGCAGTGGTGAGGATGGAAACGGATTGCAGTAGGTTAACCTTACACACGTATATGAGCATTTCCCTTAAACAGTAATTAAAGGGATTAAATGCAAAGAGGCTTCACAATCTTGTAGAAAAAAACATCTAATGATTTTAACGAAAATAACTATTAACCCCTTGAGTGCTAACGACGGCTCTGAGCCATCACAGAGTTTCCCACTTAGGTGCTAACGACGGCTCAGAGCCGTCGCTAGCACTCTCCCAACTTGAGGGAGATCTGGGGGCTCCCACCTGGTCCTACCCCAGCAATCGGGCCTGTATAGTGACAGGCATCGCCGGGGCTTCACGTTTTGCGTGGTGATATCACATGCAATGACGTGATGACGTCACCGAGCATCTTTATTAACAAAATACAGTAAGTATTGAGAAAGGGGGCATGCTGCTTAGAAGCCTGTATATCAGGCATCTAAGCAGCTACAGACCCTCAAGACCTACCATTGGAAAGGTTATCGGGATGGCGGACAGACTTCGCCGAAAATCAACCCCCTGCTGGTGGCCGATTGGCCGCGAATCTGCAGCGGGCTGCGTTGCAATAGCAGTTCACAAGAACTGCTGGTGCAATGATAAATGCCGACAGCATATGCTGTCGGCATTTATCGATGTGCGGCGGACATGGTTCGCTATAGTGGATTATGTCCATCCGCACAATGATAAATGGACCCCAAAGGGTTAAAGTCTTTGGAGAATTATTGTAGATAAATCATTTGATATGCTTTTCTAAAGGATTATGAACAACCCCATAGTTAAAGTTACTCTTTTGCGAGTGCGATATTTGCGCACCACTTGTAATACCAGCGCACTTTCATAGGCTCTAATGGGAGCTTTGTTATCATGCGATAGTAACGGTAGAGAGCCTAGTGCAGCGAAGGGAATAAATTGTGCAGCGATGGGCAGCAAATATAAATATATATGAATATATATATTTATGTGTATATACACATATTATCAGATAAATATATATGTATATTAGCACATACATATATTTTTACAGAAATAACACAGTCCCCATAGATCCCAATTTCTAACACCTCACATCCACACACTGTAGTCCCTTAAAACAGCTTAGTGCAGTTGTATTTAATTACAAAAAAAGATGCTCATATTTTTTTTTTGTTATATAGGAAATATTTTTGGGGCATTTGGGGACATTTTTTTAAATAACTAGAGGTCTGACCTCTGTTAATTCACTGAGTACAAAGTGCTACCGCAAGCTTGTAATGACTGGTTATTTAACGTGTGTCCGTAAACGGGCGAATTTGCCCATTTACAGGCGCACGTTAAATTAGCGCTCCCTTGTAATCTAGCCCAATGTGTGTAGCCAAAAATCTCCAACTAGCTCCCAGTAGTGCATTGCTGCTGCTGAGGATATGTATTCATGTTGTAAGTATGTACATGTCTGTTCTGTTGTAGAAAGTAGTCTCTCTTTATAGACCGCGAGGCATTGCAGAAACCTTGCAGACAGAACAAGGGGTATCCCGGGGACATTGTTTGTTTTTTCCTAACTTCGGCCAAGCATGTGAAAAACCTAATTAATCTATTGTCCCTGTGAAATATATGTTTTGTCTGACTATTTCAAATCTAATACGTTTTTTTTCTCCCTGTTGTAATTTGTTTTGTAAGATTTTGAAGGTATTCATGACAGTGGAACTTGTTCTATGTGTGAAGTAGAGAATAGTTACGAGACAGATAGGGTTGCCAGGTGTCCAGTTTTCAACTGGACAGTGTAGTAATTTAGCAGTCTGTCCAGTAAAATCTATTAAATAAAATAATGGACACTTTAATGTCCAGTATTTTTAAAGTCCCCTAAGTGCAAGCTAAATGACTCCTTGTAGTCAAGAGGGTTAAATTACTGCCCTGCAAATGTGTTACTGGCATCCAAAGGGATAAAATGACTGCTCAGTTGTGAAAAATACACATGCTGGGATCAACGGTGGGCCTAAAGTTGAGTTTCTGGGGGAACATTGTGTTATGGAGCACAACCCTCGAGATAGATGCAGGACAACTACAAATCTCTTTGAACCACACAGTTTTCGAGTGACAAAGTTTTCCCTGTGAGATATTAGTAAGGGAATATAGGCAATTGTTTAAGTGGCTGTTGCTAGAATATTTAGACAAACTGTTGTTGTCTTGGGAAATAGCTGTTAATAAATTGATGATGTTTCTATACTTATATGCTGTATTTAAAATGTGCACTGCTCTATATTTACAATATACGGCACATGAGATGATGATTTCATACAGCTTGTGAGAGTTCTGCTTTAGAATCATACAGCATAATGCATACTAAACAGACAGCTTACTGGTAACGTTTTCATCCGCTTATACCACATGATGTACTAAGTGCAGATCACAGCTATGTGTCAGAGCTCATCACGGCCCCCTGCACTTACACCCACATCCCTGGTGGCCAAGTGGACTGGCATGGTCGGGGAATCTGGGGATGCCGGTGACATCAACACACCCATGTGGAAGTGCCAGGCAGCTGCACAGGACTTGAGAGGGCTGTATGGGGGATAGGTGTTTAACCTCCTTAATCTCCGCTCCCTTAAGTCCTAGAAACCTGCAAGACCCACCGTTTTGAAGACTATAATGTTTAAGCATGTTTTTTTTTTTTTTTTTAAATAATGAATTATAAAAATAAACTACGCTTAACCGCACTGATGGCAGGCTGGGGGGCTCTAGGCACTTATAACAGTTCATCAAAAGGCCTAAAGACCCCCATGAACCCTTGTTTTAAAGCCCAGAAGCCCCTCTTTAAAATAAAGCCCTTATATAGGTTCTTATAGCCAGGTGCCACTGTGGTTATATTGATCACTTGGCATGTATAAATGCAATTTATTAGAGTAGAGGCTTATGGAAGTCCATATATGCAAACTAAGTTATATACATATACCCAAATGCCCTAATTTATAGGAGGATACCCTTTCTTCATTTGACCTTAGAGTTTAGGGGAGAAAAAAACTCACACACACTATTTTTACAACCTTACAATTTTAATAAAAATATACATTTTTACTATATTATTATTATTCTTTATTTATAAAGTGCCAACAGATTCCGCAGTGCTGCCCATAGGTACAAGGATTAAAAGTAATGGAGAAACAATACAATAAGAGACAACATTTTACAGACAAATACAGGGGGAATTCAGGGCCCTATTCCGTGGGAACTTACAATCTAGATCGGTGGGAGGATGGGAAACAGGAGGTGGGGACTGCAAAGGTGAGAATGATATTAAGGAGATAGATGAGGGCAACTGTTGGGTAAGTGAAGTTAATGAGTCGGGTGATACGCTTGCCTGAACAAAAAGGTCTTTAGGGAACGTTTAGAGTAGGGGAGGTTAGGGGAAAGTCTGACAGTTCTAGGAAGTGCGTTCCAGAGGGTTGCAGCCGCACGAGAAAAGTCCTGTAGTCTAATACATTTTGTTGTAGAGTCCCAATGTAATCAGCATCTAAAAACTCCAAAACAGCTCAGCATAGGGGTGAAAATGGCCCAGGAGTTAAAAGGTTAAACAAACCAGTCTCTGAATTACAACTATTATATGTTCCTTTAGAATGCAATACCTGTTAATACAAGACAATACAATTTAAAAAAGCAACAGCTACCTGTCTATAACACCCTTTTATCTCTGTGACATTTAGAAGACAGATAAAGAGAGTATAAGTCAATTTTTTAATCGTCATTTTGTAGATGGAGCAACAAGCTCACTGCACCTATATATTTTATGTCCTTCCTACTGTCATCATATAATGAATGGGACAGACTCAAAAATCCATACATATCATCTTCCATTGATGCCCTTGTAGGTCACACGAGCTGAAATAAAGCATAGGTTCTTGTATGCATTTCAGTTGCACTCTTTAGAAGTAATGCATCATTGTCACATATACCAGACCAACCTGTCTATAAATCTATTGAACTCACTATTTAGCTCAATTAAAATGTAAAGATGAAAGTTAAAATTATTGGATATTGGTGTTTTTCCAACCGTCTACTGTCACATGTTTATTGAATGCAAAAATAAATGCAGTGGGATGTTCGTGATAGAGATTTCCTCGGGTCTTGTTCGTTTGCCTAAGTCAAATATCATGGTTTGTATCCTCACTGATATCTCTAGGGGTCATTTAAACCTGAGGAACTTATATAATAACAATGCAAATTCAAAATGACAGAAACTGCAGGTAAAAACTATGGAAAGCAGCTTATGGTTCTGTGTTAAAGGGATATGAACCCCAAAAATGTTCTTTTGTGATTCAGACAGAGCAAAAAGATTCCAATTGACTTCTATTATCAAATCTGCTTAGTTCCCATGATATTCTGTGTTGAAGAGATACCTAGGTAGGCATCTGGAGCACTTCATGGCAGGAAATAGTGCTGCCCTCTAGTGCTCTTGTAAGTGGATATAATTCTTGAAAATCTGCTGCCACATAGTGCTCTACAAATGGGCCGGCTCCTAAGCATACGTCACTGCTTTTCAACCAAAAATACCAAGAAAACAAGAAAAATTGAAATAGAAGTAATGTAGAAAGTTGTTTAAAATCACATACTCTATCTGAATCAGGATAGAAAAATGTTGGGTTTAATATCCCTTTAAACAAGACAAATGTGTGAAGTATTTCACTGCATCAGTCTTCCCCATAAACCTTTGCATTCTTCTCTACATGGGAAGCAAGTAATGTTGTTGTTTGATATTTGTGCATGGAGTAATTTGTAATTTAAAGGGACAGTCTATTAAACAATAAACCTTCATGATTCAGATAGGGCATGTCATTTTAAACAACTTTCCGATTACTGTTATCATAATTTCTACTTTGTTCTCTTGGTATTCTTTGTTGAAACTAAACCTATTTAGGCTCATATGCTAATTCCTTAGCCCTTGAAGGCCGCCTCTTATCTGAATGCATTTTGACATTTTTTCACAACTAGAGGGCGTTAGTTCATGTGTGCCATATAGATAACATTGTGCTCATGCCCAGGAAGTTACCTAGGAGTCAGCACTAATTGGCTAAAATGCATGTCTGTCAAAAGAACTGAAATAAGGGGGCAGTCTGCAGAGGCTTATTTATAAGGTAATCACCAAAGTAAAAAGTATATTTATATAACCATGTTGGCAGTGCAAAACTGGGTATTGGGTAATAAAGGTATTATCTATCTTTTTAACCCCTTAAGGACCACAGCACTTTTCCATTTTCTGACCGTTTGGGACCAAGGCTATTTTTACATTTTTGCAGTGTTTGTGTTTTTTTTTTCTCGCCATTAACCTTTTAACGCCGTTATGCCGTTCTATTCCGTCATATTTACACTGGGCTTTAAAGCCGTTATGACGGAATAGAACGTCATAACAAACGGCTGTCCTGAAGCCTTCTGTGCTTCAAGGACTTGATCGCGGTCTGGAGGGCGTTCCTAGGGTTGTAGGGACGCCCCCCAGATGCGATCCAATAATTGAAATCTTGCGATCGTATGCACAATCGCGTAGTTTCAATTTGTCTACATCGGAACAGGTGTTCCGATGTAGACACTTTAACCCTGTCACGAAAGGGTTAAATGGACTTTCTAAAGATACCATTATTTTCATCATATCTTATAATTTACCATAATTTTTTTTAATAAAATATGAGGAAAAAATGGAAAAAACACACTTTTTCTAACTTTGACCCCCAAAATCTGTTACACATCTACAACCACCAAAAAACACCCATGCTAAATAGTTTCTAAATTTTGTCCTGAGTTTATAAATACCCAATGTTTACATGTTCTTTGCTTTTTTGCAAGTTAGCTTGTGCAATTATGGCACAGACAGTTGTAAAAGCTTTTCTGAGATCCCCTTTGTTCAGAAATAGCAGACATATATGGCTTTGGCATTGCTTGGTCTCTAAATGCTGCTGCGCACCACACGTGTATTATGCCCAGCAGTGAATGGGTTAATTAGGGAGCTTGTAGGGTTAATTTTGGTAGTAGACAAGCCAAAGTATTGATCTAGGCCCATTTTGGTATATTTCATGCCACCATTTCACCGCCAAATGCGATCAAATAAAAAAATTGTTCACTTTTCACAAACTTTTTCAAAAATTTTAGGTTTCACACTGAAATTATTTACAAACAACTTGTGCAGTTATGGCACACATGGTTGTAAAAGCTTCTCTGGGATCCCCTTTGTTCATAAATAGCAGACATATATGGCTTTGG
Organism: Bombina bombina; assembly: GCF_027579735.1. NCBI lineage: Eukaryota > Metazoa > Chordata > Amphibia > Anura > Bombinatoridae > Bombina > Bombina bombina. The sequence continues at coordinate 99,716,315 of NC_069505.1, read as the reverse complement.
CGTTGCTTTTTGGTAATTAGAAAGTCGCTAAATGCCGCTGCGCATCACACGTGTATTATGTCTAGCAGTGAAGGGGTTAATTAGGTAGTTTGTAGGGAGCTTGCAGGGTTAATTTTAGCTTTAGTGTAGAGATCAGCCTCCCACCTGACACATTCCACCGCCTGATCCCTCCCAAACAGCTCCCTTCCCTCCCCCAACCCACAATTGTCCCCGCCATCTTAAGTACTGGCAGAAAGTGTCCACCATAGCTCCCAACCTCCCTGATCCCTCCCTCCAAACAGCTCTCTAACCCTCCCCCTCTACCTTAATGTGCGCCATCTTGGGTACTGGCAGCTGTCTGCCAGTACCCAGTTTGACATAAAACATGGTATTTAAAAAAAAAAAAAAAAACCCGTTTTATTATAAAATTACTAAATATTTTCTGTAGTGTAGATGCCCCCCCCTCATTATCAAACCCCCCAGCCCCTCCCAGATCCCTTAACTGAACATTCCCACCCTCCCCAGTCGTCTCTACCACCTAAGCAATATGTGTTATTGTGCCAGTTCCCACCCGTGCATGCCCTCGTGCACGCCTGTGCACGCCCCTGCACACGATCCTGCCCCCTCCGACACACTTCCTGCACTGATGGCCGCCCACCCGCCTCCCTGCATCAGCTCCCACCAACGATCACGGCCATCGATGGCTGATGCAGAGAGGGCCACAGAGTGTCTCTCTCTGCATCGGACTGCTAGAAAGTGTTATTGCAGGATGCCTCAATATCGAGGCATCACTGCAATAACATGAAAGCGTCTGGAAGCGATCAGGATCGCTTCCACTGCTTTCAAAGACCAACGACGTACGGGGTATTTCCTCGGTCGTTAACTGCATTTTTTTGCAGGACGTACCCCATACGTTGTTGGTTGTTAAGGGGTTAAACTATAAAAATTATGGTGTAGACTGTCCCTTTAACAAAAATCTAGTCACCCACTATTTCCTATGGGAACATCTTCAGAGCAGCTGGACAGCAGTACATATACTGTGTCACAATAATATTCTGGGCTGGCGTTGTCTGACAGCATAATGTTGACTTGGTGAGGTTCACAAGTATAATCTTGACTTGGCACTTTCAATTCATCTCTCGCATCTGTCCTCTTAGTGAATCTAGGTCTCGGGATGGAAACAAATATATAAAGGCTGGAAAGAGAGTTATACAAAAGGCAAAAGTCATAGAGTAAAAAAAACCTGTGAACGAGAAATACAGAGGAGAGAGCAGTGTGCAGAGATGCAAAATAAGTATTCACTGCCACATAGTCTGGCATTTCTTTTTGGACTGTTGGATCTGGAGGAGCAAGTGCTTTCCAGGCATATTTAGAATTTGTTTTTCATACTTTCCTAAGCTCTCTCTTCTTGATTTTTGTATAAACACATCATAAAATATGTTTTGCTTCCAAGTTACAAATCCCTTTGAAACGAGAGCAGCATTGAACTGTAACGGCGCTGGTGCATCTGCCGGATCAGGCTACAAAGCTCAGGTTCTGGAAGATAAGGGAAGGCGTCCGCATGATATTTAACATGAAACATAATGCAGAGGGAGGGAGCAGTGGCTCATGGAAAAATAATAGTACACAAGTGAGATAAGAAGTGAGGCGAGCTGTGAATGCACAGAATGAAAAGGAGTCATGACGCGCGCCAGACACAGAAGACATGACAGAGAGAGATAACGGAGGAGGAAAACCAGAATGAAGAAATTTAGATTATTTTCAATAGCTAATGTCATGTTTCAAAAGCAACGTCCTTTACTTCATTGGGAGGGACTGTAGATGTGATTTAAAAGGTACATTACATTCAACACATTTCTATTTAAAAAAACACACACCAAGAAAGATGCTACCAATGGTCCCAGCTGGGACTGAAGCTCACTGGCTGAAAAATCCCTGTTGCTTACTTGGTGGATAATGACAAACCCGCGTAAATAAGAAATAAAAATGTTTTTGTCTTTTTTAGTACAGGAACATCCATTTTTCACACATACGTAGCATGTTTAAAACAAACAAAAAACACCTCATTTAGATGCAATCAATAATGAAAACAAATGGTAAAGTTGTTAGTGCCTTATTTCATTATTTAGAAAATAACACTGAGCATCCCTTATCTCTCTGTTGTGACTAGAAGACACACCTGGGGCACATTTATCAAGCTCCGTATGGAACTTGATGCCCCTTGTTTCCGGCGAGCCGGGAACAGAAGTTATGGAGCAACCTTCTAAAGACCGCTGCTCCATAACCTGTCCACCTGCTCTGAGCCCACGGACAGAAATCAACCTGATCGAATACGATCGGGTTGATTGACACCCCCTGCTAGTGACTGATTGGCCGCGAATCTGCAGGGGGCGGCATTGCACCAGCAGTTCACAAGAACTGCTGGTGCAATGATAAATGCCGACACCGTATGCTGTCTGCATTTATTGATGTGCGGCGGACATGATACGTTACTTTGTATCATGTCCGCTCATACATTGTTAAATATGCCCCCTAATGGAAGTCTTGGATAAACTGTCAGACCTTGTCCTGCCTGTACACAGTGCAGGAAAAAACAGAACTAAGAATGTGCGCAAGGACGATTTGTCCTAACATGATACCAGGAGATTTCCCAGTGGGCTGCAGCAGCTGGGACTGGGAAGCCACAATTTAAAGGGGTAATTAATGGATGCAATTGGGCTGTAGGGTGCCTATATAACCACAATTTGGCACTTTTTTAATATAAACTAATATAATATAATTCTGGGAAAAAAATGGAGGGAGGAGTATCCTAGTCATCACCTTTGAGAAAAATGTGGTGTGCACATTTTACTGACTCAAGGAAAATAGGGCTGGACTCCAAATTTTCCAGGGCTGCCTTTAATTCCCAGTCTGGCCCTGAATGTGTGCAATAGTTTTCGTGGCTCCAGGAAAAAGTGGAACTAAAAATGTGAAAATTGGGGACTTCTTGTGGGCGGTTCCAACAAGGTGGCCACAACTCAGTAGAGCCGTCTGGACAGGAGAACAGCAGACAGATGGTAATCTGCAATTCTACCTAACTCTGCCCCTGTGCCACTGGATAATTTTAGGAAATATAATATTTGTGCATTTAATACCCACAAATTGTATGTGGCCCTTACGCCTTCTAAAATATTGAACTGTAGCCTCCATGTGTTAGGAAGCTGTGTTAGACTACAGAGCAAAATGCAGTAAAAGACTAGGTCTCCCATTAATACCCTCTGCATCCTTGACATTTGGCTATGTGGTTTACTATATGCACCCTTAAATTGTGTTATTTCGAGACCCCCCGTCTGTCTAATTGTAGAAGGAAGAAGGTATAATTCAATACACATGTAAGCCTAAAAATAGGAGAGTGCAGAACCCATCTATGTACATGGAGTAATAGACAAGAAAGGTGTGCGTGTATGTATTAGTGTGTGTGTGTATGTATAAGTGTGTGTGTGTGTATGTATTAGTGTGTGTGTGTGTGTATGTATTAGTGTGTGTGTGTGTGTTTATGTGTATTAGTGTGTGTGTATGTGTATTAGTGTGTGTGTGTATGTATTAGTGTGTGTGTATGTATTAGTGTGTGTGTATGTATTAGTGTGTGTGTGTGTGTGTGTATGTATTAGTGTGCGTGTGTATGTATTAGTGTGTGTGTGTGTATGTATTAGTGTGTGTGTGTATGTATTAGTGTGTGTGTATGTATTAGTGTGTGTGTGTGTATGTATTAGTGTGTGTGTGTATGTATTAGTGTGTGTGTGTGTATGTATTAGTGTGTGTGTGTATATGTATTAGTGTGTGTGTGTATATGTATTAGTGTGTGTGTATATGTATTAGTGTGTGTGTATGTATTAGTGTGTGTGTGTGTGTGTGTATGTATTAGTGTGTGTGTGTGTATGTATTAGTGTGTGTGTGTGTGTGTGTGTGCTTATGTGTATTAGTGTGTGTGTATGTGTATTAGTGTGTGTGTGTATGTATTAGTGTGTGTGTATGTATTAGTGTGTGTGTATGTATTAGTGTGTGTGTATGTATTAGTGTGTGTGTATGTATTAGTGTGTGTGTGTGTGTGTATGTATTAGTGTGCGTGTGTATGTATTAGTGTGTGTGTGTGTGTGTGTATTAGTATGTGTGTGTGTGTGTATGTATTAGTGTGTGTATGTATTAGTGTGTGTGTGTATGTATTAGTGTGTGTGTATGTATTAGTGTGTGTGTGTATATGTATTAGTGTGTGTGTGTATATGTATTAGTGTGTGTGTATATGTATTAGTGTGTGTGTGTGTATGTATTAGTGTGTGTGTGTGTATGTATTAGTGTGTGTGTGTGTATGTATTAGTGTGTGTATGTATTAGTGTGTGTGTGTGTGTGTGTATGTATTAGTGTGTGTGTGTTATGTATGTGTGTGTGTGTGTGTGTGTATGTATTAGTGTGTGTGTGTGTATGTATTAGTGTGTGTGTGTGTATGTATTAGTGTGTGTGTGTGTGTGTATGTATTAGTGTGTGTGTGTGTATGTATTAGTGTGTGTGTGTATGTATTAGTGTGTGTGTGTGTATGTATTAGTGTGTGTGTGTGTGTGTGTATGTATTAGTGTGTGTGTGTGTGTATGTATTAGTGTGTGTGTGTGTATGTATTAGTGTGTGTGTGTGTGTGTGTGTGTATGTATTAGTGTGTGTGTGTGTATGTATTAGTGTGTGTGTGTATATGTATTAGTGTGTGTGTATATGTATTAGTGTGTGTGTGTGTATGTATTAGTGTGTGTGTGTATGTATTAGTGTGTGTGTGTGTATGTATTAGTGTGTGTGTGTGTGTGTGTGTGTGTATGTATTAGTGTGTGTGTGTAAAAGTGTGGTGTTGTGGTTATATGTGTTTGTATGTATATATATATATATATATATATATATATATATATATATATATATATATATAATGAAAATAAATCAATGATTTACTAGTTAGAGGAGAACAGTTAACCTACTCTATATTATGGCAAAAAGCCCAGTTTCGTATTAGTGGGGATCTCTAGACCCAAAATTACTGTTGGATGTATAAATGTAGTTGTAAAATATTTATTTTGAGTCTTTGCTTTCATCTACATGTAGAAAACCCTGGATTAAAAGTCCTTTGTCTCATTCCAGTCTTATTGTTTGTAGTTATTTGAGTAATTTGCCTTGAAGCACCTATTACTGGTTAGATGATTATATTCATTTTTAGTGAATGTTTTTGTCCGGCACACTCTCCTTGACAATACACCTCTGAAATGGGTAGCTAATGTCACTAATATGTCTCACATTATGGCCATTAGAACATATATAAACGAGAATGTCTGAATATATTCTTGTGACTTAGTGTTATAGAATTGTGTCAAATACATCTCAAATTTTGTAAAAAAGAAAAACCAAGTCAAACAAGATGTTTGTTTTTATTCACTGGGACTATCAATTTGTAGTTTTCATTCACTGGGGACTATCAATTTGTAGTTTTCATTCACTGGGGACTATCAATTTGTAGTTTTCATTCACTGGGGACTATCAATTTGTAGTTTTCATTCACTGGGGACTATCAATTTTGTAGTTTTCATTCACTGGGACTATCTATTTGTAGTTTTCATTCACTGGGACTATCTATTTGTAGTTTTCATTCACTGGGGACTATCAATTTGTAGTTTTCATTCACTGGGACTATCTATTTGTAGTTTTCATTCACTGGGGACTATCAATTTGTAGTTTTCATTCACTGGGGACTATCAATTTGTAGTTTTCATTCACTGGGGACTATCAATTTGTAGTTTTCATTCACTGGGGACTATCAATTTTGTAGTTTTCATTCACTGGGACTATCTATTTTGTAGCTTGTGCCTTTAATTTAGTGATTTGAATACAGATGAGAAGTACTTAGTTTATAATTATACTCCAGTCTTAGGCTGTTCTAAAATTCCTTTATGCACAAAATAAAATGTGTCTGCAATAAAATTATTGAAGTGAGTCTGAACGCTTTATCACATGATATGTTCATTCCACTTTTGTAACTGAGCTTCCAATTAAATACACAAACATTATAAGCATTACAATGAAATCTGTATCTCTTGTTTACATACTGTAACTGTACTAATGTATAAATTTCCAAATCAATTTGCATAATATAAATGTTTTGTTAATGGTGTTTATTTGTTATGTATTAATTATTAACATATGTATTTCTTTCTGGAATAGATACTGCCAAAGCACTGCAAAAATCCAAACTATTGTGTTCTGCGTGACATAAAAATATTGAAACCCTCATGCTGACAATAAATACTGGTAGTTAAAGAGATACTAAACCCATTTTTTTTTAGAGCATGCAATTTTAAGCAACTTTTTAATTTACTCATATTATCAATCTTTCAATCTTTCTTCGTTCTTTTGCAACCTTTATATGAAAAATCAGGAATATAAGCTAAGCAGGCGGCCTATTTTTTGTTCAGTGCCCTGGATAGAGCTTGCTGATTGGTGGCTACATTTAGCCACCAATCCGCAAGCGCAACCCAGGTGATGAACCAAAAATGGGACAGCTCCTAAGTTTACATTATTGCTGTTTAAATAAAGAAAGCAAGAGAATAAAAAAAAATGATAATATTAGTAAATTAGAAAGTTGCTTAAAATTGCATGCTCTATCTGAATCATGAGAGAGAAAAAAATTGGGTTCAGTGTCCCTTTAATGATGCTTTCATGCTAACAATAAATGCTTGTAGTTAATGATACTTTCATGTTTTTATACAGTATTATAGAGTAGTTAAATGGTAACTAAACCAATTTTTTTTATCTTTCATGATTCAGATAGAGCATGCAATTTTAAGCAACTTTCTAATTTACTCCTATTATCAATTTTTTTTCTTTCTCTTTCTATTTTTATTGAAACTGCAGGAATGTAAAGCTTAGGAGCCTGCCCACTTTAGGTTCAGTACCCTGGATAGTGCTTGCTTATTGATGGCAACATTTAGCAAACCAATAAACAAGCATAAAAGCCTGCTCTATCTGAATCGTTAAATAAAAAAATTGTGTTTAGTATCTCTTTAAGATCATGCAAAGTGAATGAGGTTAGGGATACCAGCTTCCTCCATGACATTGCTGTAGATGGCTCTTATTCCTGATAGTTTTTACTTACTCTTTAGAGTCTGGGTAGGTAACAGGTTGGATAATTATCCAGAGAAGTGTTGGGGCAGTGGATATTATTATAAGCAATCCTATATTATAAAAGGCCAAGTGTGTTTGTCCGAAGCTGTCATGCGCAGTGGAGACTGCGCGCGGACAAACACACCTGGCCTTTCCGACTGACCTGGCATCTGGCGTCAGAGTCAGTGTGTGGTGGAGTGGGCGTGGCCGGCGGGTGCGTCATGGGCGTGGCTGACGGTTGTGTCGTGGGCGTGGCCGGCGGGTACGTTGTGGGCGTGGCCGGCAGGTGCGTCGTGGGCGGGGTCAACTGCCGAAACAGAGCAGAAGATGGGGGAGAGAGAGAGATGGGGGATTAAAAGAGGGGGAGAGAGAGACAGCACAAAAGAGAGAGGAGAGACAGAGACAGCACAAAAGAGATAGGAGAGACAGAGACAGCACAAAAGAGAGAGGAGAGACAGAGACAGCACAAACGAGAGGGTGAGACAGAGATAGCACAAAAGAGAGAGGAGAGACAGAGACAGCACAAATGAGAGAAGAGAGACAGCACAAAAGAGAGAGGAGAGACAGAGACAGCACAAACGAGAGGGGAGAGACAGAGAAAGCACAAAAGAGAGAGGAGAGACAAAGACAACACAAAAGAGAGAGGAGAGACAGAGACAGCACAAAAGAGAGGAGAGACAGAGACAGCACAAAAGAGAGAGAAGAGACAGCACAAAAGAGAAAGGAGAGACAGCACAAAAGAGAGAGGAGAGACAGCACAAAAGAGAGAGGAGAGACAGAGACAACGCGCGCGGACAAACACACCTGGCCTTTCCGACTGACCTGGCATCTGGCGTCAGAGTCAGTGTGTGGTGGAGTGGGCGTGGCCGGTGGGTGCGTCATGGGCGTGGCTGACGGTTGTGTCGTGGGCGTGGCCGGCGGGTGCGTTGTGGGCGTGGCCGGCAGGTGCGTCGTGGGCGGGGTCAACTGCCGAAACAGAGCAGAAGATGGGGGAGAGAGAGAGACGGGGGATTAAAAGAGGGGGAGAGAGAGACAGCACAAAAGAGAGAGGAGAGACAGAGACAGCACAAAAGAGATAGGAGAGACAGAGACAGCACAAAAGAGAGAGGAGAGACAGAGACAGCACAAACGAGAGGGGTGAGACAGAGATAGCACAAAAGAGAGAGGAGAGACAGAGACAGCACAAATGAGAGAAGAGAGACAGCACAAAAGAGAGAGGAGAGACAGAGACAGCACAAAAGAGAGAGGAGAGACAGAGACAGCACAAAAGAGAGAGCAGAGACAAACACAGCACAAAAGAGAGAGGAGAGACAGAGACAGCACAAAAGAAAGGAGAGACAGAGACAGCACAAAAGAGAGAGAAGAGACAGCACAAAAGAGAAAGGAGAGACAGCACAAAAGAAGAGGAGAGGCAGCACAAAAGAGAGAGGAGAGACAGAGACAGCACAAAAGAGAGAGGAGAGACAGAGACAACACAAAAGAGAGAGGAGAGACAGAGACAGCACAAAAGGAGGGGAGAAAGAGAGCAAAAGAGAGGGGGGATAGAGAGCGAGCAAGGGGTGGGAGAGAGAGCGCAAAAGAGAGGGGGAGAGAGCACAAAAGAGAGGGGGAGAGTGCAAAAGAGAGGGGGAAAGAGAGAGGGCAAAAGAGAGGGGAGAGAGAGAGCGCAAAAGAGAGGGGGGAGAGAGAGTGCAAAAGAGAGGAGAGAGAGAGCGCGAAAGAGAGGGGAGTGAGAGAGTGCAAAAGAGAGGGGGG